>NC_059284.1:3562489-3612489 GCF_017591435.1 Portunus trituberculatus
TTAGGTTAGGCAAGGTTAGGTTAGGTTAGGTTAGGTTAGGTTAGGTTAGGCAAGGTTAGATTAGGTTAGGTTAGGTTACAATACATGAAGTTAGGTTAGGTTAGGTTAGGTTAGGTTAGGTTAGGTTAGGTTACAATACATGAAGTTAGGTTAGATTAGGTTAGGTTAGGTTAGGTTAGGTTAGGTTACAATACATGAAGTTAGGTTAGGTTAGGTTACAACACATGCAGTCACACAAGATAAGGCCAGACAAACTTAGATAAGCTTAGATAAGAACAAACTGACACAGAGTAACCTACAGAACACACCAATCTATTGAACACTAAATGGAACCTCCCTCTCCCTCTCTCCCTCTCCTCTCCCTCTCTCTCACTCCCAACCTCCAGGGCATTTAGTGAGAGCGACGTTCCACAAGTGGGTATATCCGCACGCACACACACACACACACACACACACACACACACACACACACACACACACACACACACACACAGTTACGAAGATTTTATTTAGAGGTGAAATTACGTGTGTATATAATTTAGAGAGAGAGAGAGAGAGAGAGAGAGAGAGAGAGAGAGAGAGAGAGAGAGAGAGAGAGAGAGAGTGTTGAGAGGTGCGTAAATGAAGGGGAGGGAAGAGTGAGAGAGAGGTGAGAGATGAGTAAGAGGTGAAGGACAGATGTGCATTGATGTGAGAGAGAGAGAGAGAGAGAGAGAGAGAGAGAGAGAGAGAGAGAGAGAGAGAGAGAGAGTAACACTGGAGAGGGAGAGCAGAGAAAGAGGAGAGTAATTTTAATCTCCTCCTCCTCCTCTCTCTCTCTCTCTCTCTCTCTCTCTCTCTCTTAACAGGTCTAAGAAAACAAACAAATGAAGGTATAAGAAAACAAACAAATGAAGCGCATAAGAAAATAAAGAGAGAGAGAGAGAGAGAGAGAGAGAGAGAGAGAGAGAGAGAGAGAGAGAGAATAAAATATAGAAAAAGATTTGTACGAGAAGGAAGGAAAGGAGGAGGAGGAGAGAGAGAAGAAAATGAAGGAGAAGAATGAGGAAAGGAAAAGGAGAGAAAAGAAGGAAATAAAGAAGGAAGAACTAGAAGGAAAGAAGGAAGGAGAGAATGAAGGAAGGAAGAGAAAGAAGGAGAGAAAGAAGAAAGGGAAGGAGAGAAAAATTGAAGAGAAAGAATGAAAGAAAGAAGGAAGAAGAGAAAGAAAAGAAGAAAAGGAGAGAGAGAGAGAGAGAAGAAGGAAGGAAGGAAGGAAGGAAAGAAGGAAGGTAGGAAGGTAGGACGCATTGATTGCCTGCTTACTGAGCCTCCCTCCCTCCTTCCCTCCTCCTTTCCTCCTCCTCTCCCTCCCTCTCCTTCACCCCCTCTCTCTTTCTCTAAACTGCACCTTCTTTGCCCCTCCTTCTCTCTTAGCTTCACTCCTCCTCCTCCTCCTCCTCCTCCTCCTCCTCCTCCTCCTCCTTTTATCTTGTTCTTCTCTTCCTCTTCCTTGTTTACAATTACTATTTTTTCCTTCCCTTTCTTACTCTAATTTTCTACACCCTCCTCCTCTTCCTCCTCTTCTCCCTCCTCCTCCTCTCCTCCTCCTCCTCCTCCTCCTTTTTTTCTAACTCAACAAAAATAAGGAAAAAAAAAGAAAAGAAAGAAAGAAAACAGCAAAATGTTAGATAGTATAAAGTAAATGATAACACACACACACACACACACACACACACACACACACACACACACACACACACACACACACACACACACACAACCTTGACCCTTGCCTTTGGACTTTATCGCTTTATTTTCTTATTATTAGCTTTTCACCACCACCAACACCACCAACACCACCACCACCACCACCACCACACTGTCACCATCACCACCACCATCAAGTCTTTTATCATTATCTAGCTGCAAGGGGGGAAGAATGGTGGTGGTGGTGGTGGTGGTGGTGGTGGTGGTAGTAGTAGTAGTAGTAGTAGTAGTAGTAGTAGTAGTAGTAGTAGTAGTAATAATGTTAAAAGTAAGATTGTAGTAGTAGTAGTAGTATTAGTGGCAGTGGTAGTAGTAGTGGTGGCAGTGGTGGTAGTAGTAGTAGTAGTAGTAGTAGTAGTAGTAGTAGTAGTAGTAGTAGTAGTAGTAGTAGTAATGTTAAAAGTAAGATTGTAGTAGTAGTAGTAGTAGTAGTAGTGGCAGTAGTAGTAGTAGTAGTAGTATATAGTATAGTAGTAGTAGTAGTAGTAGTAGTGGTGGTGGTAGAGAAGCAAACCATACATCTTTAAAACCACACGTCACACCCTCATAACCATCGTGTTTTTGCCTCTAATTCACACCCATCAGATTCATATTTCCCGCCATTTCCAGCCCATCACCTCGCTGTTTACAAACCCTGCTGGCATTCCTACTAAATTTACTCCTGCCCAGCCAGCGAGCCAGTCACGCGTGGTAGGGATACACTGGGGGCCGGGAGGGGCTGTCTGGTGCTTCCGTTCCGACACCAACACAAGGAACCACAAAGGAAGGACAAACAAGGGAAAATAAATAGACAGTGAAAGAATATAAGTAAATACGATGAGCAAACGGTAATTGGATAAGGTTTTAACCCCTTCAGTACCATGACGCGTTTCCATATTCACTCTGCTTACTATTTGATGACTTTATAAAGCTTCAGAAACTCATGTGGGGGATTAAAATAGTGAAGACTGTGGCCATTAATCTTCTGACCTCCATAGACCCTTCCTAATGTCAATAAAATGGTCTAATCGTACACAAATCTCAAGGTAGAAATGTGTCCCAGTACTGAAGGGATTAAAAATAGTGAAGACTGTGGCCATTAATCTTCTGACCTCCATAGACCCTTCCTAATGTCAATAAAATGGTCTAATCGTACACAAATCTCAAGGTAGAAATGTCTCACCGTACTTTGAAAGGGTTAAAATAGTGAAGACTGTGGCCATTAATCTTCTGACCTCCATAGACCCTTCCTAATGTCAATAAAATGGTCTAATCATACACAAATCTCAAGGTAGAAATGTCTCACCGTACTGAAAGGGTTAAAATAATGAAGACTGTGGCCATTAATCTTCTGACCTCCATAGACCCTTCCTGATGTCAATAAAATTACCTAATCATACACAAATCTCAAGGTAGAAATGTTTCCCAGTACTGAAGGGGTAAAGCGGACACGAGGGAACATGAAGGAAGGACAGAGTGAATGGTAGCACTGACACACGAGCATAAGGGAATGGAAAGGGAGGACATACTTTACAATCTCAGACTTCTCACGCGGGTGCTGGTGATAAGAGGCTGATGATAGATAGCAGAGGGCGAGGCAGTGTTGGGTAATGTGTGATAGTGAAGAGAATAAAGAATAAAGAAGGAATAAGAATAAGAATAAGGAAGAGGAAGAGAAAGAAGAAAAAGAAGAAGAAAGAAGAAGAAAAATAAGAGAAGGAAAAAGCTGAACAAGAAAAGACAAAAGAAAAGAAGAAAAAGAAAAGAAGAACAAGAAAAAAGGAAAAAGCAAAAAGAAGAAGAAATGAACATGAACAAAAAGAAAAAAAAGAGAAGAACACGAACAAGAAGAAAAGGAAGAAAAAAACAAGAACAAGAAGAAAAGAAAACAAGAACAAAAGAACAAAAGAAGAGGACCAAGAAGAAGAAAAAGAAGAAGAAGAAGAAATCAACATTCATACACAAACACACAATACCACCACCACCACCACCACCACGATAACCCACAAACTTTCCAAAACTACCCACAAAAATTGGCTTCGTGGAGCTCTAAGTTATTCTGCTTGTGTTTAATTATTCATCCGACCTTCCCTTAGTTTGCCGAGGAGGAGGAGGAGGAGGAGGAGGAGGAGGAGGAGGAGGTGACAGTGGTGATATGTAAGAAAGAAGGGAAGTATTTAAAAGAGAAAACAACGTCAAGTGAAAGGAAATAAAAAGAGATAAACCAAATAAATGGATAAATAGATGAATAAAATGAAATACGAAGAGATAAAGATGAAAATAAATAAACAACAAACAAGAATAAGTAAAACAAGAAAAAAGCAAACAAGTAAACAAGATAAATGGATCACACACACACACACACACACACACACACACACACACACATCCCTATTGACACTGGACTAACAAGCTAATTACTTCCCTTACTCCATCCTAAAGACGTATTAAGGACACAATATCCCTTTATCTCCCCCATTAAACACAGCCTGATCGACCTTGGAGACCTTAAACCCATTAGTCTCCATCCCATCCTGTCCTGATAGTGATTGAAAGGTCATAATCCTCTATTCATTGACCCTATTCGCCTGTTATCTCTTTATCGTGTGTCTGATTGCAAGATAAATAAAGGTGATAGACTTTTAATGTTAAGCCCGTATTCAGAAACGCTATTCCCTCTCACCACGACTGTTCTCCAAGGCCGCAGAGATGATTAATGGGGTTTTCAAGAGCGTTTCTCTAGTTATAATGCAGAAATCTCGTCATTCTGCCTCTAGAAACGTGAAAAACACTCTAAAAACGCTATTCTATCTCACCACGACTGTTCTCCAATGCCGCAGAGATTAATGGGGTTTCCAAGAGCGTTTCTTCAGTTATAATGCAGAAATCTCGTCATTCTGCCTCTAGAAACGTGAAAAACACCTTAAAAAACTCGTGTCAGTTTAAATAAAGCCTTTGAAATAGTGGAGGTGAAGCGCAGAGGTGTTTGAGAATAGGAGGTCTTGTTTCTTTCCTTCTGGTCTCATGCTAAATGGCTTATCTCTTTATCGTGTGTCAGATTGTGAGATCAATAAAGGTGGTGGGAGACAATGCAGTTTTGAAGTCTAGTTATGTTTCTCCTTCTTCTTCTTGTCTCTTTGCTTCAAAACTGCTTCTAACGTAATTGGAAACTCTTAATCTAGAAAAAAAAAAAAAAGCCGTGAATAAGCAACTAATTTCATACAAAACTCGAGGAAAAAAACACTTGATAACTGATAATAAGGTAAAATTTTCATCTAACCAGATTGAAATACAAGGAACAACAAGTCACATTCCCAAACGCATTAAAAACGTAAATTAATAAAAAGAAATCTATAAAAAACGTTAAAAATCAAATAAAACTATAAAAAAAAAAACACTTGATAACAAATAATAACAAAATTTCAATCTAATCTTAGTGAAATACACGGATCAGGAAGTGAGACATTCGCAAACACACTAAAAAGTAAAAAACAAATAAATTCACACAAAATTCGATAAAAAAAATAAATAAATAAACACTTCATAATTGATAACAATATAAATGTGTATCTGACTTTATTAAAATACAACAAACAGGAAGTGAGGCATTCGCAAACGCATTAAAAAGTAAATAAACAAATAAATTCATACAAAAAAAATGATAAAATATGACATAAATAATAAAAGACACTTGATAGCTAATAATAACATCAAATTCGTACCTAACCTTAGTGAAATACGAGGAACAGCAAATCAGACATTCGCAAACGCATTAAAAAAGTAAATAAATAACAAACTAATGCCAAAAAAACGAGAAAAAATGAAGTAAAATAATAATAAACACTTGATAGTTAATAATAACATCAAATTTGTACCTAACTTTAGTGATATACGAGGAACAGCAAGTCAGACATTCCCACACGCATTGTATTCCTATTTACATGACGTGGTGGTGGTGGTGGTGGTGGTGAGAGGTGCTGCCCTGTGCTGGAGTTAATCACTGGTAATGGCTGACACGGCTGAGTTAATGTGCTGAGTGCTGAGTGGCTGAGTAGCTGAGTGGCTGAGTTACTAATTGCTGCGTCTTGAGTGTTTATGACTTTTAATGCCTCGTATTCTCTTCTGTACTTCATCTCCACTATTTCAAAAGGCTTTATTTCAATTGACACGAGTTTTTCTTAAGGTGTTTTACGGTTCTAGATACAGTGACAAGATTTCTACAACATCAACAGGAGAAACACTCTTGAAAATCTCGTTAATCATCTCTCTGTGGCAGAATAGCGTTTTCTAAGGTATTTTTACGGTTCTAGAGGTAGAGTGACAAGATTTCTACAGCATTAACTGGAGAAACACTCTACAAAACCACGCTAGTCACCTCTTTGGCCTTGGAAAACAGTCGTATTGAGAAAGAACAGCGTTTTTAAGGTGTTTTTATGGTTCTACAGGCAGAGTGACAAGATTTCTACAACATTAACTGGAGAAACACTCTTGAAAACCCCGCTAATCATCCCTGTGGCCCTTGGAAATAGTCGTGGTGAGAGAACAGAGCGCTTCTAAATACGGACCTCTAAGTGTCGCGTGGTTGTAAAAATGCAAGAGTTGGTATAATGGAATGCTTAATGGAGCTTAATTGATGAAGGTAAAGGAACGTAAAGAGAATGGGGCAAATATCTCAAAGGAATGGAAAGAGAAGGAAAGAGGAGAAAGGATAGGAAAATAAATGGAAAGGAGGGGAAATAAAGGAAAAGAAATAAGGAAAGAACTAGAAAAGGAAAGAAAAAGGAAGGAAAACGAAAGAAAAGGATATGAAATAAAAGAAAAGGAAGAAGAAAAGAGGAAAAGAGAATGAAAAGAAAAAAAGGAAAAGGAATGAAAATAAAAAGAAAAGAAAGGAAATGGAAAGAAAAGAAAATGGAGAGAAAATGAAAGGAAAGAAAAGGAAAAATTAAGAAAGAGAAAATAAAGAAAAGGAAAGTAAAGTGGGAAGGAAATTAAAAGAAAACTGAGAGGAAAAAGGAAAAGAAAAAAAATGAAAATAATGTATACGCTGCAGTAATCTTAATGAAACCCAACTCCACTCAATTAAACACTCGTAAAAAGGTGAATAAAAAGTAAATATAGAAAAAAAGGAACCTGTAAGCAGAAATCAGTGAAAGACCTTTAAATGAGGCAACGGTGAACCAGCAACTCTCAATAAATAGGAGCAGAGTAAACACGTACTTGCTGTAGACGCTGAAGAAGGCGCTGAAGAGGCCAATGAAGATACAAACACGGCTTTTTATTAATGTAGGAGGGACAACTTTCTAAGGGCAACAAAATATGGAAGAAAAGGGCTCCACTGAGTTGCCAGTTCCCTTAAAAGACACGAGTTAACCAAAATTCAGGGACAAACACGTACTTGCTATAAACGCTGAAGGGACGAAAGGAAATATAAATACAAACACTATTTTTTTAATGTAGGAGGGACAACTGGCTAAGGGCAACAAGATATGGAAGAAAAGGGCTCCACTGAGTTGCCAGTTCCCTTAAAAGACATGAGTTAACCAAAATTCAGGGATAAATATCTTGACACTTCTCACTTAATGGACGACACATTCACACTACGCACATTGACAAACTTGGTACGCTGTGGAACTTTTTATTTATTAATTTCTCTTCGTGTGTCATCATTATTCCGTCCCTCTCACTAGTGCAACAGTTAAGGGTCTACCATGTCATTAACGAAAGAAAACGTAATTCGCTACACATTCACACTACGCACTCTACGATGACATTAACGAAAGAAAAAATAATAATGAAATGATATCAAATCAAAGAATGCAATAGAACCAACAACTCGAATCATTCACAGCACCAACACACACACACACACACACACACACACACTACGATGTCATTAACGAAAGAACAAGAGTCATTCACTGCACCAACACACAAATAACAAATAAGAAATAGTAAATAAATAGTAAATAGTAACAATAATAATAATAATAATAATAATAATGAATGGAAGAAACGAAAAAAAATAACAAAAAAACAATAATAATAAAATAACATCAATTAAAATGAATGAATAAAAAAAACTAGCAAAAACAATTACCAGCACATTAAAACTACGATGGAATGTAAGAAATAAAATGCTCTGGAAATGAGTGAGTGTGAAGTTGATTTAAGAACAATGAACTAATGGAGGGTGACAAAAGCGAAGAGTATCCTGATAAGACTGATAGGAGAGTCACAGTTGCCTTGGCTTCACCTCCCTTATCTCACACAACACCTGAAAAGTGAGCAGGAAGGCATATGATAAAAGGATAACGAGAAAGTTGGCATAGAAATCATAACAAATTAAGGAAAGACCAAAATATAAATGAATAAATCAGCTTTGTGAAAAAATTACGTTAAAACTAAACTAAATTAGGAAGAGAAAAAAGAACGTTGATACAGAATTGACAGTAAATGAAAGATGAGACGAAGAATTAGCTTTGCATAAAATAAAACTCAAATAAAGTAACAAAAAGGGAAAAAAAAAGAAAATTGATACAAAAATAATAATCTCAAAATGAAAGGTGATTACAGAAATGACAACGAATGAAGGAAAGACGATAAAAAAAATAGCTTTACGAAAAAAAAAAAAATCAACTAAACCGTTTAATAAAAGGGAAAAAAAAAGTTGATACAAAAATAATAATGAGAGAAAAATGAAAGTTGATACAGAAATGATAATAAATGAAGGAAAAACGGAAACAAATTAAGCTTTGTAAAAAAAATAACGATAAAAGTAAACAAAACTAAACTAAAGGAGAAAAAAAAAATTGATATAAAAATAATGAGAAAGAAAAAAAGTTGATAAAGAAATGAGAGTAAATGAAGGAAAAACGAATAAAAAGAAACAGGTTTGCGAAAAATAATGGCAAAAATAAACAAAACTACTTAATAAGAGGATAAAAAATGATACAAAAAGTTGATACATAAATAATAAAAGAGAGAAAGTGAAAGTTGATACAGAAGAGACAAAAAACTGAAGGAAAAGAAAAAAAAATGACTTTGCGTAATCTAAAACTAAATCAATAATAGAGAGAGAGAAAAAAAAGGAAATTGATACAAAAATAATAAAATCAGAAGAATGAAAGGTGACACAAAAAAATAAGAGAAATGAAGGAAAAGACGAAAAAAAAGCCTTGGAAAAAGAAAACGAACAATAAATTAAACAAGTAGGAGATAAATAAAAAAAGAAATAGAAAACGGGAAACAGACAAGAAGAACAGCGATAAGAATAAGAAAAGAACAAAAAGGAGAACACGAAAAAAGAACAAAGAAAAGATAACAAGAAAAATAATAAAAGAACAAAAAAGAACAAAAAAGTGATAAGAACAAGAGTAAGAAAAGAACAAAAAAAATAAGAACGAGCAAAGAAAAAACGAATAAGATGATAAGAAAGAGGAAGAAACAAAAAAAGAAGAACAAAAAGAACAGGGCGATAAGAACAAAGAAAAAAAGAAGAACAAGGTAGTAACAACATGAAAAAGAACAAGAACAAGTGAGAAGAGAAGAACAACAAAAACGTGAAAGTTGATTACAGAAATGACACTAAATGAAGGAAAGACGTAAAAATAAAAAAAATAGCTGCGAGAACAAATGATAAGAAGAACAAGCAAAGAATGAGAACAAGTGAGAAGAACAACAACAAAATGAACAATAAATGAAGAAAAACACGAAAAAAAATAGCTATGCGAGAACAAATGATAAGAACAAGCAAAGAACAACAACAAGAACAATGAGCAATACGTAAACAAGACAGGACAAATGGAAATGGATATAGCAAGAAAAAAAATAAATAAAATGAACTATGATAAGCAGGACCTGTAGGGAGATATTCATTTTGTAACCTATATAGTGGTGAGCAGTGTGAATACTCGTGCAGTGACTGGTGAGACGAGTAGCTTTAAAAGATTGTCGAATGAAAGTATGGATAGAGATGAGAGGATGATAGGGACAGGGGAACAAGGAAAGGTGATAAAAAAAAAAGAAAATAACAAGAGAGATGATGAAAAAAAAGAATAAAAAACAAGATATGAAGAAAAACAAGAATTAACAAGACGAATGATAATAATTACAATAACAAAGAACAAAAAGAAGTAATAAGAAAAGAACAAGAGAGATGATAATAACAAAAGAACAAAAAAAAGATAAGAAAAAAAATAAGAACAAGACAAATAATGATAAGAACAAACTACAACAACAAAGAAAAAAAAGGAAATAACAATAACAACAACAACAACAACCACCACCACTCACTAATCACCAGCACACGTCCTTCACCAACAAAACACAAAACTTTAACTTTCATCTTCATATAAAAATACACCAACTTATTTTTCCTTCTTTTTATTATTTTTTTTTATCAGTGTTCTCCGAGTTCTTGAGAAATGCTCGAAGTAAAGATCTTATCGAGAGAGAGAGAGAGAGAGAGAGAGAGAGAGAGAGAGAGAGAGAGAGAGAGAGAGAGAGAGAGAGAGGCTGTGTATTCGATTGTCTAAAAACTCATGATGCTTGCAGTTACGTTAATCTTACTCAAATTACCGTGTGTGTGTGTGTGTGTGTGTGTGTGTGTGTGTGTGTGTGTGCTGATCTGTCCCTCGAGCTCGTAGGAAACACACCAATCGTATTTCTACATTGTATCAGTTTAAAATCAAGAGAAAAAGATAAAAAAAAAAAGATGATAGACAAAAAATACTAAGTAAAGTGCAGTGTCTTATGCAATCGATGACCAAGAATAGGAAAAAAAAAGATGTGTGTGTGTATGTGTGTGTGCCGATGACACCGCCGTACACACACACACACACACACATAGAGAGAGAGAGAGAGAGGGCCGCCCGTCGTTCTAGCGTGGACAAAATCAATACACCACGCCTTTAAAAGTGCCCCTGTATCTATTGAAAACGTTGATACATAGTGCCACCTATCACCCAGCCTGCACAGTGCCACGCCGGACACATCCCTGGCACTCACACCCACCAGCTCCTTATCCTAAAGCCGTGCAGTGGCATCAAGGTAAGAGGCACCATTCCTGGCATCCCATCTCATCTCTGGCACCGCAGAGATAGAGCCGTCTTAGATAAAATGCTCTTTCTTGGCTTAACATCCTAAAAATTGAGGTTCCCGTGAGAGGCATCGTGAGAACTGACCTTGCCATCCTTACTGGTGTTGAGGTACACGACTACACCAAGCGTCCATACACAGGAAATGAATATGAACAGTTTGCAATTCCTCCGCATGGTAGAGAGCGTCGACCGTCCCCCACTAAGCCACGAGCGACACTGGGCTGGCTGGCTGGTTGTGGATGTGGTTCGGCTGGCTCTCCCTCGCGTCTTCTGCTGGCGACTACCGGCACCACCACCACTACCTCCACCACCACCACCACCATCTCCTTCAGTGCCTTCCCCAGCCTCGCCCAGCATTGCTATCTAGTACGGAAAAAAATGAGGGAGAGAATAAATAGTCAGTCTTGTAAGAGGAAATAGCAATTTTGACAGTATTATCATTATTATTTCCGTTTCTCTCTCTCTCAGTCTAGCCAAGCATTACTATTTGGTAGGGAAAAATGAGGAGAGAAAAAAGTAAGTGTAATACGAAATAGTAAGGAGGAAATAGTAGTTGTGGTAGTATTAGCACTATTAATTCTCTCTCTCTCTCTCTCTCTCTCTCTCTCTCTCTCTCTCTCTCTCTCAACATTGCAATTTGGTTTGGAAAAAAAGAGAGGGAGAGAAAATAGTACGTGCAGAACAAAATAGTAAGGAAATATTAGCAATGGTAGTATTAAGACCATTTTTTTCGCTCAGCCTCGCCCTCCATTGCTCTCTCATGAAATAGTCACGAAATGCAGTAAGGAATAGAAAGATACGTCAGATTATTCAATATACTACTTGTCGCCATCACTACCACCATCACCATCTTCACCACTGCCTCTCCCAGCGTCCTTATCCCACAATAGGAGAGAGAGAGAGAGAGAGAGAGAGAGAGAGAGAGAGAGAGAGAGAGAATACAGCATGGAAGAGCGAAGGGAAGTGAAATTATTGAGTGTGCACATGTACCCGCTTGACACCAATAGCACCACCATCACCACCACCTCTACGCTAATACAAGTGAGGGAAACTAGTCACCAAGTGGAATATTAAAGAGATGACAATGGTAATAATCTGCCAGGGTGACAAGCAGCGATAGTGAACACACACACACACACACACGGGAGTTTAGCTGGTATAGGAGTCACCTTACCACGGCACACCAGTCACCACGCCACCACGCCCACCGCCACACCATAACATGCCACAGTCCACACAGCACCACACCGGACTACCACCACCACTACCATCATATATCATAACATATCACACCACACCACCACTATCACCGCCGCCACACAACACCACACCACACCAAATTACCACTACCGACACACTACACCACCACTACTACCACACACCATAATGCACCACACCACCACCACCACACAACACCACCACCGCTATCACACACCATAACACACCACCACTGACACCATAACACACCACACCACCACTACCATCACACATAACACACGAAACCACCGCCATACCACACCACCACCACCATCACACACCATAACACACAACACCACACCGCTATCCTTCCAGTCTCGCTCCAGTCAACACTCTACACCTGCTCCACCAATCACCGCCCCGCCCCTCCTCATATCCAGCGCCCTCTCCACCAATCACCGCCCCGCTCCTGTTTCGTTCCCAGACCCGCCAAGCTCGGCCCCAGTCAGCCCCGCCGCCTGTCGCTGAATCGGTGAAATGATTTTTTTAAACGTATTTTCTCTGGTTTTGCATGTGTTACTAGGTGTTTTAGGAACTCTGTAGGAGGAGGTGAAGGAGAAGGAGGTGGAAGGGAGAGTGGAGTGTGAGAGTGAGGGCAGGGAGGACACTCAGCAAGCGTGCAAAAAAAGCATCTCTGTGTAAGGGTAAGGATGTTTCTCTTTTATAAGTGGAGTTGGCGTTGTTTTGATGTTTGATATATTGTTAACAAAGTAAGACAAGTTTGAAGCTGCAATAGAATCGAGTTTAGGATTGTTTTTGTTTAAAGAAAAGATAACATTAAAGTCACTGCATAAAATATAACTTTTTTTTAATTAGCACGCCTAGGATTGTTTTGTTGCTTGATATGACACTTCAAAAATATGAAAAGCATGAGTCAAGTAATAATATTCCATAAAATTTAGTCTAAATATTCGTATTTTCAAATTCAAATTTTTTTTACGGTAACAAAATAGAAAACAAAAATCTTTATACAACGAGGAATTCGTGTTTTCTTTATTTAGCTGGAAAGCAAACTTTTTTCGTATTCAGAATATGTAATATAATGTGTTTTGGCGGAGCTTTCCATCTCGACATTTTGACGTGTTTTGGCGCCGTTATTCTGTCATTTAAACCGCCAGTTGGACCACAAAATGTAAACAAACCACCCGGTAAGGATATTATATTTTCGTTATTAGTCAAAGTATTTATCGCGTTTAAAATTGTAGTGTATTCCAGTCTGGATGCCTTTTTTCTTGTGGCGATTTTTAAAATGAATTACGTACGTAAATATTGGGCAACAAAGGCCCCTCAACTGTGCCTTCCCCCCAGGTCAGTCCACCAATATTTGCCTGCACTTCCCCTATGTTTCCAGACCCAGAGAGTGAAATAAAGCCAGAATCAATCACCAAAGTAGATAAATAGCCATTATTGTGTTAAATAAGGTGATGGTTATATATATATATCCCCGTTCAGACCGCCCGGCGCCGACCATGACCCGCACCCAAACCTCGCCCCACTAACCCCCGCCCCTCCCCTTGTCAACTCCTCAACATTTCCTTCAATTCTCGGTGTTTCCTGCTGCTGCCCGCCTCAAATGCATAACGTGTTGTGATAGGAGGAAGAAATGAAGATTAGAAGTGTGTGAGGTAGTGTATAGTAGTAGTAGCAGAGGTACAGTAGTACTTATAGTAGTAGTAGTAGTAGTAGTAGTAGTAGCAGGAGCAGGAGTAGCAACGGCAGCAGCAGCAACAACAATGTGATTATCATTACTATAAGTGTTAATGAGTGTGTGTGTGGAGGAGGAGGGCCGGGCTGCTCAACGTAGAATTTCTCTCTCTCTCTCTCTCTCTCTCTCTCTCTCTCTCTCTCTCTCTCTCTCTCTCTCGTTAACATGTCACTAGAACCATAAAAAAAAAAAAAAAACCTGTCACTATTAAAGAGCCGTATTCAGAAACGTTCTGCTCTCTCACTACGACTGTTTTCCAAGGCCACAGAGGTGACTAGCAGGGTTCCCAACAATGTTTCTCCTCTCACAAAACAATAGTGGGAATCCTGGCTGTGGGAGCGGTACATAATTATAGATTGCTTTTGCACGGTCAGTCCGATCACTGGTCATAAATAAAGGATTAGTATTTGCTGAAAGTCTGTCAGAGAGAGAGAGAGAGAGAGAGAGAGAGAGAGAGAGAGAGAGAGAGAGAGAGAGAGAGAGAGAGAGATTATTGTGTGTAAATAGTCTAGAGCAGTGATTCTCAACGTGCCATGGGGAATACGGCAGGACTTTAGGGGTTTATGGTGTACTGTTGCAAATTACACATAATTCGCTTTAGAAATCTGAGTGAAGATTCCATAACTCTGTCGTAAGTAACATAAGAAAATCTTCTTTTAATTGATTAATATAGTAAAAAAAAAAAAAGATTAGTCACACAGTATTGTTACGTGTGCATGTGTATGTACGTGTGAATGTAGGTGTGTGATATTGTAATTGTTTGTGCAATGTCAGGGTTGAATTTGGCAGATAAGTGAAGGAGACCCATACGTTTATTAAGAAGCCATGAAGGATGTTGTGGAGCCAAAAAGGTTGATGAGACCCATGAACTGGTGTGGAGGATTGAGGCACGGGCAAGGGTAGTGAGTGACACATGATTGGTGTTTAAAACCTGGAGTGATGATGCAGGGAGCGTGATGTCAGGTCTTAAGCATTATATTAGACTAATTAGACTACCTTTCACGATACTACCACCACCACTACCATCATTACCACCACCACTATCACCACTTAAGTGTTTCAAGTACCCACTACAATCGGTTCAATACTTCATGAAACTGTTTCCTTTCCTATATTTCTAACAAAAGTGACATTTATATATACAATGTTATGGCAGCTGTCATTGGCTACATGTCTATCTACTTCAATCCCCGTACTCACTATACAGGCAGGGACGCGAGCTGCTGGTGGTGATCAAGGATTGTATATATTCCTTGGTAGTGGTGGTGGTGGTGGTGATGGTACTGGAAGAGCTGTATATTGCCGGGTAGGACTAAAACCAGTGATCATATAGTTAGGGCTGAGTCAATAGGGAGCTTTAAAAGGTTAGATAAGTTCATGGATGGGGAAGATAGATGGAAGTAGGTAGATTAAGCACACTGGGACTGCCTCATATAGGCCTGGCGGTCTCTTGCAGCTTCCCTCTTTCCTTATGTTCTTATGTTCTCCACACCACACATACCACTAGATAAATACATCGGGAAAACGAGATGGCCACAACCCCTCGTATTAACACAAGAAAGGAAATAATACCAATAAAATATAAATACCAAATCCTGCCCACAAAACAGCGAGAAAGACACACAAATAAAGAAAAAAATATATAAAAAGAAACAGTAAAATGACGAGGATAAGACAAATAAGGAATAGGAAGAAAAACCAGTGCATTAGACATTTTAATAAAAACTTGCCCACAAAACAACGAAAGTCACACAAATAAAGAAGAAACTAAAAAAAAAAAAGCAGAAAAATGACGAGGATAAGACAAGTAGATAAGGAATAAGAAGAAAACCAGTGCATTAGGCATCAAAATACAAAACCCTGCCCACAAAACAACGGAAAAGACACACAAATAAAGAAGAAACTAAAAAAGCAGCAAAATAACGAGTGAAACAACAATTAGGAATAAAAATAAGAAAAAAAACTTAACACCGTTGGAAAGTCAGGCCGTGAGACACACTAACAGCAAAACTGAAAGTGTGATGGGACCTTAAGCATCTTTTGAGCCTCGAGATGACCACCCCAGGCGCTCACCAAGACCACAAGACCTGCCTGCACACCCCGGAGTCAGACTATCTTATTGGTGAGGGCGTGGGTGTCATTGGCTTCTTGGTGAGGGAGAATCAAGTACCCATCCTGTCTTTGCCACGTCTACGAGTCTCGGAAAGGGTCCAGTGTGTGTCCTTAGGGAGTGGGTAGCCTCTCTTATCTATCTAGTTTATTTATTTCCTCCTATGTGTTGTATTTTACCTATTTCCGTTGTGTGGGTAAGTGTGGTTCTGTGGGTGGCTTGGTGTGGGTGTGGTATAAGCTGGTGTGGGTGTTTGGTGTGGTTTTGTGGATTTGTGGGTAGTTTTGCACGTTCATAGCTCCAATATCGCTGGTATTTGGTGTTTTGTACAGTTAGGTTTGGTGGCACTGTCCTAATATACACATCCTCCAGCTCACCTCATTTCCCTGTCCCCATCTTTCATTCTAACTGATTTGATGTAACTTTTTTTATTTTATTTATTTTTCGGGGGGTAAATTTGCAGTTTCAACAAATATACTCTATCTTTTATTTCTTTTTCCCTATGTCTAACAAGCTTGGGGACCTCCTGGGAAAGCGGGTTTTAGGGTTGAGGGGGAAACCAAACCTAACCTAACCGAAATTCTGTCCTGAAGTTATTATTAATTTCCGATAGGGTAAAATGGGGTTGGAAATGCTCATAGACCTAACCTAACCTAACCAAAATTCTGTCTTGAAGTTATTATTAATTTCCGATAAGTAAAATGGGGTTAGAAATGCTCATAGACCTAATCCAACTTAACCTAACCTAACCTAAATTCTGTCCTTCCCACTGTTCTCTCATTTCTTTCCTTTGTCCTTATTTTTAACTTCGCTCTTCTTTCTTTTCACTTTGTCCTTTTCTTTTTCATTGTTTTTTTCATTTATTTTATCTTTTTGGTGCATTTATAACTAGACAGGCACCACACACTGACCGCTATTCTTGTGTCCGCCAGGGAATGGAGTGCGCCAGCGGGGAAGCCTGCCGGACCAGGAAGAAATCCCTCATGTGAGTTTTATAATGCTGTGTTGGTCAGGTCAGGTCAGCACTCAAGTGGGCCTTTTTTTTTAATATTTTGTTGCCCTTAGCTGGCTTCCTTCATGCATGAAAAAAAAAGGTGTAGGTTATGAAAATTGACCTTTGTATTGGTGCCTCCCTGATGGAAATTATCTTTTTATTGTACTGTCTATCCATCAAGTTCCTCCGCTGACTTTCTCTCTTCTTCCACATTTCATTGACTGTTTTCTTCTTCTCTTACCTTCTCTTGTATCCTTAGTGTCAAAAAGTATCTAATCGTCCTTTATTTTCTTTTAAATATTGCCTTTGTAAAGTTATTCTATTTTTTTGTATTTCTTCATATCCTGGACACCACAAAAAAAGAGTCAGTGAAGGTGTTGTTGAGATGTGTGATGCTGTGTTGCTCTGTGCTGGTTTGTGTTGGTTTCTGCTGGTCTGTGGGATGCTGTGCCAGTCTGTGTTGATCTGTGTTGGTCTCTGCTGGTCTGTGTGATGCTGTGATAGTCTGTGTTGGTCTGTCTGATGCTGTGTCAGTCTGTGCTGGTCTCTGCTAGTCTGTGTTGGTCTGTGTGATGCTGTGTCAGTCTGTGTTGGTCTGTGTTGGTGCTGTGTCAGTCTGTGTTGCAGTGTCTTAGTTGTAATGCACGGTCCTTTGTTGCAGTACTTCATTCGGCCCTTCAAGGACAAGGGCGGCACACTGTCCTGGCTGGAGAGCTTTGTCCGGGAGGTGCGATGGCTGTGTCGGCAGAGGGAGGCCCAGCAGACCCTGGTGCTGGTGGTGGTGAACCTGGCGGCCACGCTGCTGCTGGTGTCCTGGTGCCACGCCACTCGCAGCATGGGTCAGTGCCCTCTACATCACTTAAGAATTGTCAAAATCATTTAATCCCTTTCAATGCATTTTCATATTCATTCTGCTTACTATTTGGTGATTTTATACAGCTTGAGAAACTCACATGGGGGATTAGAATAGTGAAGGCTGTGGTTATTAATCTTCTGACCTCCATAGACCCTTCCTAATAAAATGGTCGAATTGTATTCAAATCTCAAGGTAAAAATATGTCTTAGTATTGAAAGGGCTATATCATTACTAAGACTGTTTCATCTTGCTGAATTGTCACTGGTTTTTGTTTTTTAATTTACTAATGAAAACTTTTGAATATACAGTGATCTCTGCTTCACAAATGATGTATAAGGAAGGCAGCAAGATTAGTGTGTTGTTGCAGATGTTGTAACAGTAATTCTCTCCCCCACAGCTCTGATGGCGTACACTTACCTGTCGTGGTTCAGCCTGCTCAGGTGAGGAAGAAGGCAGAGTCATTCATCCTGTGATCATTACAACCACCATAACCACCACCACCACCATAACCACTACCATAATCACTACTATAACCACTACCACCATAACCACCACCTCCATAACCATCACCACCACTACCACCCTCACATACTTACATGCTGAGATACACTGAGATATAGTACATTATAAGTGCTCCCATTTTTTTCATTAAGCAGACCTTTTATTTTTTATTTTTTGTTGCCCTTGGCCAGCTTCCTCTCTTGCATTAAAAAAAAAAAAAAGAAAAGAAAAGATGACAAAACACTGGAATCAAAGTAAAAAAAAAAAAAAAAGAAAGACAACACACTGGAAGCAATGAGGAGGCTGCTTACCTATGAAGGGGTAAGAGGTGTGAGGTGTGAGTGTGAGGTGCAAGGTGTGAGGTCTGAGTGTGAGGTGTAAGGGTCAGGTATGAGTGTGAGATGCAAGGTATGAGGTGTAACTGAGGTGTTAGCATGAGGTGTTAGTGTCAGGTGTGTTTCTCTGCAGCCTGATCACATGTCTGGTGTACGTGTGGGCGGAGGGGCAGCAGGCGACCAGTGGCTTCACCTTTGGGTACCAGCGGTGTGAGGTGCTGGTGGTGTTTGCCTCGGTGATGCTGTCACTGCTGGGTGCTGTCATCATCGTCAAGGAGTGCATTGAGCGCTTCATTCAGCCCGAAGCTGTGCAAACGTATGTGAGAACTGAACATGCCAAACTGCCTTAAGATACCCTCAAAACATGCTAAACTGCCTTAAAATACCCTGAAAACATGCCAGACTGTCTTAAAATGCCCTCAAAACATGCCAAAGCTGTCTTAAAATGCCCTTGAAACATGTGTAAATGTGAGCCTTACCTGTGGATAAATGTATTGATTGAGTGGCATGCAATATTCTTCCAGTATTGATAAAGAAGTGAAAAGGAGCATAACTGAAGAACAAGATCCAGTCCTAACAATGCTAAAAATGCTTGTTTTTGTTATTGTTTTCTTTTGTATTTATTCTTTGTCCTTCCAGAGGCATGCTGAGTGTTGGAGGGGTGGTGGGCCTCATCCTGCACCTGGGAATGACCTCACTGTCACGCAACCCACCGCTGGCACAGGTCCTGCGTGCCTCACACTCCTCCCTCCTGCAGGAACATGTTGCTGATATGTGCCACAGGTCAGGAGGGCTTTAGAACGTTATACTGACACCAAGCCACATTTTCTTTTAACCCCTTCGCAGATGTTAAAAAAGCCCGCCTGTATGATATACGGATAGTAGTGCCGCCTGCGCTGGAAACTCATGCAAGCTTGTCATACTTGTCGCCTTTGTGTATTATGCTGCTATTTTTAGTTACTATATCGCCTTCAAGAGGAAAGTGGACGCTTCTCTCTTCGGAGAAAAGAGAGAGAGAGAGAGAGACATTTGCTAATATTTTAGACACAAGCGGACGCATGTAGCTTATCTTCGAGAGGAAGAGGGGAGGAGGGAAGGGAGAGGGAAGAGAGAGAGAGAGAGAGAGATTAGAAAATTTGTTGTTTTTGTATTTGTGTGTGTGTGTGTGTGTGTGTGTGTGTGTGTGTGTGTGTGTGTTCCACGAATGTTACAAGGCGGGACGCATGTAACTTATCTTTCGAGAGGGAGAGGGGTGGGAGGAAGGGAGATGGGAGGGAGGAAAGGGAGATGGAGGAGGAGAGAGAGAGAGAGAGAGAGAGAGATGGGAACAGTCTATGCCATTGGGTAATTTTAGACACAAGGCGGGATGCATGTAGCTTATCTTTAGTGATTGGTGGAGACAAGGATGGTGGGAGGAGCACTAGGATTTCAAGGACAGCATACGGCGTGTGTAGTTGGTATCCAACACACTATACGGGACAACTGAACTGAAGAAAGCTCAGAAAAGAAATATGATGCCTATGTAGGCATCACCGTATATGCTACTGGGGCTTCATGACGCCTACATAGGCGTCACCGTATTGAAGGGGTTAAGGTTTTTGTTTTCTAATTTTGATCATACAAAAGTAGTAGTTCATTGACTCCTTCAGTACTGGGATGCATTTTTACCTTGAGTTTTGGGTGTGAATTAGACCATCTTATTGACATTAGGGTCTATGGAGGTCAGAAGATTAATGGCCAAAATCTTCTCTATTTTAATTCCCACATAAGTTTCTGAAGCTTTATAAAATCACCAAATAGCAAGCAGAAAGAATATGGAAACATGTCATAGTGCTTTTCTATCTTGAGTTTTGGTGTGATTAGACCATTTTATTGACATTAGGAAGGATCTATGGAGGTCAGAAGATTAATGGCCAAAATCTTCTCTATTTTAATCCCCACATAATTTTCTGAAGCTTTATAAAATCACCAAATAGTAAGCAGAGTTAATATAGAAATGCATCATGATACTGAAGGTGTTAAGGTTTCTCTTTTCTAATTTTCTCAGACGACAAATGGTTCAATTAAATTCTTGATTTCTTCAATATATCATGTCATGGTTTTGTATTTATTCTGGTTACTATTTGGTGATTTTATAGAGCTTCAGAAACATAATTTAGGATTAGAATAGAAAAGACTCTGGCCATTAATCTTCTGACCTCCATAGACCCTTCCTAATGCAAATGAAATCATCTAATGATACCCCAAAAATCAAGGTAAAAATGTGTCTCAGTACTGAAGGGGCTAAGGGTGAAATTTCCGATGTAGAATTCTGTTTAGAGTTGCTTGAATCTTGAAAACCCAACACCCACCAGACCCTGTTAAAAGTGGTTGAAATTAGGCATATTAATCTGATACCTCACTAATTATTGAGATCCATTTATATGCTTGATTCTGAGTTCATTCTAAACTTTATAAACCTGACGCCTCATTTATATATGTGATTTTGAGTCCATTCTAGCCAATATTAACCTGACGCCTTATGAATAACTGACCCAACACACCATTGCCTTCCTTGACAGCCTGTGCAGTTACATTCCCTCACTGACAAGAATCCTGCTGCCCCGAGTGGATCCCTTGGTGCTCATATCAATCACTGGGTTCCTCGCAATACTGGCAGACCACCTCATCCTGCAGATATAGTGAGTACAGGCTTGGCACAGTGAGAAGGACTATTTGTACATGCTTATTAAGATGATTTGAAGTTCTGTTGTTTGATTATTAATGAGTGACTAAATATTTATACAAACTCATCTGTACCTCATCCTACAGTTATAGTGAGTACAGGCTTTGGTCAATGAGGAGAATGACTTTATTTGTACATGCTTACTAAGATGATTTGAGGTTCTGTACTTTGATTGATGATAAGAATGACTTTAAATATTTGTAAATTTTCAACCAAACTTCATCCTACAGGTATAGTGAGTAGAGGCTTTGTTCAGTGAGGAGATTGACTATTTGTACATTCTCCTCTTGCTGAGATTATATAATGTTCTCCTATTGTTTAATTGATAATAAAAATGACTAGGTATTTCTATGCACCTAAAAATTAAACTATCCATTTTGATTTACTAGAAAAACATTGCAAATTGGTTGATTTTAAGAATGTGTCGCAGTATTGAAGGAATTAATGTTACTTTGTTCCGTCAGTAACTACCAGCAGGCTGACAATGTGGCCGCGCTAGTCATCGCACTGCTCACCATCGCCACCATGTTCCCGCTGTGCATGTGCTCCGCCACCATACTCCTCCAGGTCAGTACTGAGGCAGCCACTGGCTTTTTTGCAGCTTTCATTATTTCATGATTTTTTCTCCTTGCCCAAACCTTGTTATTATGTCATAGGTAAAGCAAAAGCAGCTTCACTTTTCTCTTACATCTTATTTCCCAGCACCTTGTTGTTATATTGTAGGTGAAGCAAAGACATTATCATTTGCCTTGTATATCTTGTGTCTCTGGCCAAGTACCTGTCGGATTTTATGTAAAAGGTGAAACATTAACAATACTCATCTCTTATTTCACTCCCCGGCCAGACCACACCACTCAGATTTTATTAATATGCCATTTTAGATGAAGCAAAACCCTCACTTACCTCTCATACTTCACTCCCCGGCCAGACCACACCCCAAGCACCTTCACGCAGCTGGACAAGTGCCTGCGGGAAGCTCTCACCCTGGATGGCGTCCTTGAGTTCCGCCATGAGAAGTTTTGGGCGCTGGGAGTGGAGGATCCGTCACACAGGACCTCCGCCAACACACACCCCAGTGGATTCATGCTCACCGGAAGTCTCCATGTTAGGATCCGCCGCGATGCCAACGAGCAGAAGGTGTTGGCACATGTGAGGGAGCGCCTGTCCCCGCTGGTGCCTCTACTCACTGTGCAGGTGTGTTTGGTGATGTCCGGCTGTTGTCTTGTCTTGTCTTATCTTGTTTGTGTGTTTGGTGATGTTCAGCTGTCTTTGTTGCCTTCTTGTCTTGTCTTCATTTTGTCGGGTGATGTCTTGTTGTTGTTTTCTGTCTTCAGTTTTTTTTCTCTCTTTTTTTGTGTGTGTATGTGTTGTCCTGTCCTGTTTTTGTTTCTCTCTCTCTCTCTCTCTCTCTCTCTCTCTCTCTCTCTCTCTCTCTCTCTCTCTCTCTCTCTCTCAAGTGGACACACGCTTTTGGTTTGACAGCTCGGCAAATTAAATATGAGTGTACCAAGAATGTCACCCTGTACTTTATAGAGGCTATGAAGAAACAGCCTTGCATATGGAACGTAAAAAGCAAGGAATATAAAATTAAAAAGCATTAGAAGAGTTTTGGAAATATTCAAACATAATTAATTGTTTATGGCGACACACATGCTTCTGCCATCAGTGTGGAATGGCGACTGATGCTGTGTGACGCGTGGAACAGCTCAGCTCTCAATGTATACAGTCTTGCCTTGTTGCAGCAGTGTCATGGTTCCTACAGTCTGTCTACTCTAAAATGGCTCCTGGGCTCAAAGCATAGTGTAGCTTATTGATGGTGTAATTGATTTCATGTGAATAACACTTGTTTTCTGTTGACCCACACTCATCACAAGGACAGACCACAGTTTTCCTCAAGATCTGACAACCACACATTCCCTGGGACACCATTCACACTCAGACCCAGGAGCCACTATAGTGTGTGTGGCGCTTTGTTTTCTCCATGAGCGAATTTTACATAATTTTGAGCACCATGACTCCAACTGAACCTTTCCCTCCCTCAGGTGTTCAAGGATGACTGGACCCGCAGTGCCACCACCCTACAGCTCCTCAACGACTCAGCCCGCGCCCTGGCCACCTCACCCTCACACTCCCCTCATTATGTCAACGTCACCTACCCACAAGTGTACAGTCCCCTTAAGCCCACTGCCGTCAACCTGCCCCTCACACCCTCCCCCTTCCTGCCTCCACGCCCACAGCCCTACCATGCCCCATCACCCCGGCTGGAAGGCTCAAGAACACCATTTACCGACGCCAACAGAGCATTTATGGAAGACAGATCTGGCTACAGTCACATCAATAATGCTGCACCTCAAAAACCTTCAGAGTCTCACATGCATAGAATCCCTGGTGGGTGGAGCAGGGGAGTGGCCAGGGAGACGACCCCCAAGCCCAAGACATGGACGGTTGGGAGGGAACCATACATTCCCCGAGAAGGCCCCTCACCCAAGCCATCCCCTCACTACGTTAATGTGGACTTCTCTGCCAGGTCGGGAATGGTGCAGACGGTTGGTGGGCCGCCTCTCAGTAACTGCAACAACTCCCATCACGTTCCAAGATAATGTTAAGTGGAGGGTTAGTCATGCCCTGCTAAGACTATTGAGATTAGTTAGTAGAATGAGGGCTGGTCATTGCTCTCTTATTTATTGCCTAAACAAATATACCTGTTCACTCTCCATCACCATCTTGTACTAAATGCTATTGTAGTGTTGTAGGCAGCTGGTAATTGCTTTATGGTAGTGTGTGTCTGCATGTGTGTGTGTGTGTGTGTGTCAGTGAGAGGAAGTGAACTTATATTTTTCTAATAACAAACTTTGGTAAGATAGATTTACACACAGAGAGAGAAAGAGAGAGAGAGAGAGGTGTAAGTCAGAGAGACAGGAAAAAGGGGCGCCATTTATCTTGTCTCTTCGTCACTTTTCATCTAATATTTTTGCATAATCTTAAGTGTGTGAGAGGAGGATGAAAGTTTTGACGGTGCTAGTTTTGTTCTTGAGGTTGTGTCTCAAGTTTGGGGGACAGTGTGCTGTGGCCACTTAGAATGTTGTCATCTAGGAATAAATATGAAGACAGTGTAAGAGAGAGAGAAGCAGTAAGTAGTGTTGTGGTGGAGGTGATCACACAGCACCTCTTCATGGTCTGGTTGTGTGGGGAGGACTAGAGGTAGGTTTTTTCTTTCTTTTTTTTATGTAGGAGGGAAAACTGGCCAATGGAAAAAGAAAAAAAAAGGCCCACTTGATAGCCAGTTCCCTAAAAGATTAAGAAAGTTAGCCAAAAATCTGGGACAAATGTCTTGAAACCTCCCTCTTGAAAGAAATCAGGTTGTAGGAAGATGAAAATACAGAAGCAGGCAGGAAGTTCCACAGTTTACCAGAGAAAGTTATGAATGATTGAGAGTAACTGGTTAACTCTGGTGAGGTGATAAGGAGGACAGCTGTACAAAGGTGGAGTGGCTGGTGTGGATGTATGGAGTGAAAGGTTGAGAATGGAGTGTGGAATGTGGGGTGTGGGATGTGGAGTGCTAGTGTGGAGTGTTAGAGGAGGAACAATTGGAGGTTTCTGTTGTGATTACTTTACTGAGGGAGTTCCAAGTAATGGGTGCTGGATTAGACTAAACTAACTGGTGAGATGGGCCATGTTCATTCACTTAAGTATGATAATCTATTCACTGCTTAACCCCTTCAGTACCATCACACATTTCCATATTTTACTTACTATTTGGTGATTTTATACAGCTTCAGAAACTTAGGTGAGGATTGAAATAGTGAAGACTCTGGCCATTAATCTTCTGGCCCATATAGACCGTTCCTAATGTCAATAAAATGGTCGAATTGTACCGAAAACTCGTGATGAAAAAAAGTGTATCCCAGTACTGAAGGGGTTAAGTACCATATCTCCATAGAACAAGCTACTTTCTCATTAAACTTCTTACATATATTTTTTTTCATGCCATTTTCTTTTATCAGTATGTTTTACAAGAGCTCAGAGACAATTATGTACTTAGCTTCTTATGAGTGTCTTCATCTTACAAATAGAACCACGGAAACACCTTCACAACAGCCCAATACCTTCTTGATTTGTTGAACGTAGTCTAAAGAAGATGCTGAGATGTTTGGATCACACATGTAAATACTGTTTATTCCCTTCAGTACAATGACACATTTCCATATTCACTTTGCTTACTATTTGGTGATTTTATACACCTCAGACACTCATGTGGGGGATTAAAATAGTGAAGGCTGTGGCCATTAACTCTCTGGCCTTCATAGATCCTTCCTAATGTCAATAAAAGGGTTTGATCGTACACAAATCTCAAGGTAAAATGTGTCCCAGTATTGAAAGGGTTAAGGTGAAAATGTCCACATGTCAAAACCCTTCCTCTGTTCCTTCAAGCACACAACAATGCAGTGCTTTCATAACCTCTTCAGTACCATGATGTGTTCCCATATTCATTCTGGTGACTATTTGGTGACTTTATACAGCTTCAGAAACTCATGTGGCGATTAAAATAGTGAAGACTGTAGCCATTAATCTTCTGACCTTCATAGATGCTTTCTAATCTAAATAAAATTGTGCAATCATACGCAAAACTCATGGTAAAAAATGCTTCCACGTACTGAAGAGATTAATGCAGACCGTACTTACACACTTGCACCTCAGAACACCTAAGGAAAGGCAATGATAGTGTTGATATGGCTGGTAATGTGCTGGAGTGTTGTCAGTGTTGTGTCTAGTGATTCCCTGTTACTAGATCTGTTTTTGCTTCACAGTTACACCTCAGAACACCTAAGGGAAGCCAGTGATAGTGTTGGTATGGTTAGTAATGTGCTGGAGTTGTGTTAGGAATGTTGTGTCTAGCTACCAATTCCTTTGTATAAGTTTCTGCTACATTTACACCTCAGAACACATAAGGGAAGGCAGTGATAGTGTTGATTTGGTTAGTAATGTGCTGGAGTTGTGTTGTCAGAGTGTTGTGTCTTGCAATTCCCTCTCATTAGATCAGTTTCTGCTTCACACTTACACCTCAGAACACCTAAGGAAAGCCAGTGATAGTGTTGATATGGTAGTAATGAGCTTGAGTTGTGCTGTCAGGGTGTTGTGAGTATCATTCCCTCGTAGACCAATTTCTGCTACACTTACACCTCAGAACACATAAGGGAAGGCAGCGATAGTGTTGGTTTGGCTAGCAATGTGCTGGAGTGTTGTTAGAGTGTTGTGCATGTAGCTTAATTCCAGATAACCTCCTTTCATTACCATTCTGTTACTTACACTTTACCTCATAACAAATAAGGCCAGGCAGTGATAATCTTGTTGAAAATCTGCTGTGGTGGTGTGGGAGTGTTCTGTGGTGATTGCCTCTCATTACACATTAGACCATTTTGTTTTGTCTGCTACATCCTTTGAATCAGTGCCAGGAAAGAGGTGAGGTGTATGAGTGAAGCTGTGTGTACCTGGGGCTCTTTCTATAGTTTTTTATTTAAAGGGAAAGTTTTCAGCATCTTCTATCAACCCTTCAGTACCATGACATGCTTTCTTGTTTATTCTGCTATTTGGTGATTTTATACAGCTTCAGAAACTTGTGTTGGGATTGAAATAGTGAAGACTTTGGCCATTAATCTTCTGACCTCCATAGACCCTTCCTAATGTAAGTAAAATTGTCCAATCATACCCAAAACTCATGGTAAAAAATGTGTCCCAGTTCTGAAGGAGTTAAATTGACAAGCTGTAGAAGTGATGTGATGATATGACAGGTTATGAAGTCACCTACAATGTCTATAATCTCATCTCATTAACTGTACTATTTATTAACGAAGTCGCTATTCCATGTGTTACTTGCATTTCTCAGCATTTGATTATTGTATGTTTAACCCCTTCAGTACCATGATCCATTTTCATATTCATTCTACCTACTATTTGGTGATTCTATACAGCTTCAGAAACTCATGTGGGGGATTAAGATAGTGAAGACTGGCCATTAATCTTCTGACCCCCATAAATCCTTAATGTCAATAATATCGTCTAATCATACCCAAAACTCATCTTTAAAGTGCATCCCGGTACTGAAGAGATTAAATTGTTAGAGTCTGAAGCAACTAATGTCTCCCTTTGTCACTGTGTCATCCCACCACCTCACCACCTCACTACCTCTCATATGTAGCCTTACCAGCCACACCACCAGTCACCACCCTGCAACAGCACCTCCTACCTGTGCAATATAGTTGTTATTTCACCTTTTTTGTAGCTACTTTTCACTGCTTTCTACCAATTCTACCTTCATCTATTTATTTTGCAGCTAACAGCTTTGTATGCATCCCACTTGTCTTTCTCAACTAAGCTATCATTTTGCCATTCCTGTGGGCTCATCTGCATGTTCCTGTGTCTGCCTTCCCTCTGAAACACTGCTCTTCCCTCTCTTAACACAGTGCCATGTACCTGCGTGAACATTCTCCTCCTCTCCCCTGCTGCTCCTCCTCCCATCTCACTAAGCTCCCAGCATCTCATGACATTGAGTGAAGCAGTCAGCCCTGTACAGTGTGTGTTTCTTTGTGTAAAATGCTTCTTTTGTTAAGTGTATGATCATATTTCATAAGACGTGAGGTTGAGAATAAGGTATGTGTGCTTATGTTAGTAAATTAAGTTTTAAAAGTATATTAGAGTAAGATTTTGGAAGTGTAATGATGTGTTGTACAGACTGTGTGTTCTGTACACTCTGTCGTAAGGCTGTAATAATTATTTTTGTATGTTGTCGTCTAGAAGAGAGAAGTATATACATAATTACCAAAGTTAAGAGCCTGACTTGCATACATAACCTCAGTAAGTGCAGTGGACCCAGGCTGGCAGCTGACCTCTGCCTCCAGGTTATGTGTGCAATGAGAGGAGAAACATGTCAGATTTTTATGTGGAGATTTATAGAATCTGTGCCTAGGTAATATATTTGTATCCTCGGACAGAAGAATACATTGACAACTAATACTGTCTGTTTGAGTTTATCCTCAAAGCAAAAAGAGCAAGTGATAAGATAAGGAAAGTATACCAGAGGAGTGTTCTCAATTTTTAATCACTTTCTCTGGTACACTCCTGGACTCTCTGCCTGCTTCTGTATTTCTTTTAGACTTATATTGAAGTAAGCCAGTCATTCATATATATAAGCTTCAAAATCAGCTGCTCTCTCTCTCTCTCTACTAGTAATAACCCCAGCACCAACACATTCTTGCCACCATCCACCCATCCATCAGATTGTTAATATTTGCATGTTTGTGTGAAGATAAATAGATAAATAGATAAAAAGCAGGTAATTTGAAAGGTTGATAGATAAATAAATGGACAGATAGATAAACAGATAGATAAATAAATTCATAGATAAGATAGATATGCATGAAAAAAAAATGTATGTATTCCTTTACTTATTATCAATTCACCCTGGTATATTGTCAAAAATACTGAATTACATCATGAATAGAGGCGATAGAAATAGAAAAATAAAGAAATATCATAGTCTGTCTTTCATAATATGTACGACTTTTGTTCTTTTTACCGCGGCAGTTGCAAACAATCGCTGTAAAACTAGAAACAACTTTATTTTACATATATTTGAGGTGTTTTAAGCGTGTTTGGCAATGTTGTATTTTGTGTGTTTTCAGTGTTTTAGGTACATTTCACGTATCTTTAGTGTGGTGTAGAAGTGTGTTTGACAATTTGGGTGTGTTTGGGGGCATTTTGAAAGGTTGTATTGTGTTCTGACTGTGCATTGGATTGGTTTTGAGTGTTTTAAGTCTTTTGAGTATGTTTGGAGGTGGTTTTGGGTGTGTGTGTGTGTGTTTTCTGGTTTGAGATTGATGTTGGTGTATATGTGTGTTTGTAGTGAGTTTTAAGTGTGTTTGTTGGTATTTTGAGGTGTTGTATGGTATTTTGATTGTGTTTGGGGTTATTTTTTATTGTTTGAAGTGTTTTGGTGTGTAGGAGCGGTGATCTGGATGCGTGGTAGATTTTCTGAGCACATTATTATTATGAAAGGTTTTAGTGTGTATAAACGCGTACATACATACAAATATACATGCATTGATATTTCCCTTTAGAAAAAATCCTTGACAGTGCTGGATTTCCTTAGATTTGTCTAGATTTTTACATTTCCTTAACTTCTTCAGTACCATGACGCGTTTTCATAGTCATTCTGGTAACTATTTGGTGATTTTATCAGAAACTCACGTATGAGGGGATTAAAATAGGGAAGATTGACTCTATACCTAGCCGTTAATTTTTTTTTTTTTTTTTACCTCCATAAACCCTTTCTAATGTCATTAAAATGGTCTAATTGTACATATATCTCAAGGTAAAAATGTGCCCCAGTATTGAAGAGGTTAATATTTCCTTGGAAGTGGGAACAGCATTTATCGGCGTGAGAGCACCGTGAGAGGCGGCAAGTCCCATCATATAAAACTGTGCCATACTGATTTGCGGCCTTACTTTTATGTTTTTGAAAGGCGGTTTTCTTTATTATTAATGCAACTTTCATTTTTGTTCACTTTGCAGGATAAAAGTAGAAAAGAACCAAGATGAAAGTTGTTTCTCCCAACTTTGACCAACGTGTCCGAATTCTCGACCTGAAGTGACTTGAGAAAAGCTATGAAATGACGAGGAAAAACAGTTATGAATAAACACACATGAAGAAGAATAAAACAGTAATCATGAATAAATATAGAGAAACCTTGAAAATTGGAGACAACGACCAAAAAACAGACTAAATACCGGAGAGGAAAGAGACTCACAGAGAAAACTGAATAAACGAACATTAAATTAAAAGAAACAAGACGAAAAAAATAAATAACACCAATAAAAAAATAAAATAGTGAAGATGACATAGAATAAACTTAAGATAAATAAATAAGAAAAAAGAGGAAGGGAAAGCAGTTGCAGGGATTGAAACGCGGGAAGTCCACGTCCAGCTGTGTCTTGGTGATGGCGGGCCGCGACCTGCCTCTATTTTAAGTGAGTTTACACCTGTCCCACGCCACCCATTCATTCCCCCTCCACCGCGCCAGCACCCCCATTCACCCCTGGCTCCCTGAGTGTAGCAAATAGGCTGAAAATACCCGTAATAAAAGAGAAAATAGCGAGATTCCAGGAGGTTTAATGTTGTTAGTAGCAGACGAAGTTGGGAAGATGTCAGCTGTTTAAGGGACGTGGCTTTCTCCTCACGATTTAGCGGTGGAGGGGCGAGGGTAGGCTCCAGGAAGGCGTGTGTGAGTGGTAGCAGTCGTGTGAAGGATCCTGTGTTGTGGCAATATGGAAAAGACAGTGGGGCATTTTTCTATTTGCCCTTTTACCATCTTGTTTTGTTTCCCTCTTTTTTTGTGTGTTTTTCCTCGTATTTGTGCTGTCTGTGTGAGTGGTAGCAGTCGCGTAAGGAAAGCCCTGTGTTGTGGGACTGTCTGCGGTGGTGTGAAGTGAGGTCAGGTTAGATTAAGTTAAGTTTTTGGTTAAGTAAGGTTAGGCTGATGTTGAAGTTAGGTTAGGTTGTATTTGGTGTTGGTTAAGTTATGTTGGGTTAGAATAAAAGTGCTTAGGTTAAGTGAAGTTATATTGAATGTTAGGTTATGTTAAATTGAAGTTAGGTTTAATTAGGTTAGGATTGTTTTGGTTGTTTGTAGTAATCAGCTTTAAGTTCAGAGCCAATTGATTAAGGTTATGATTTAATTCTTTTTAGTGCAGGTTTTCATATTTAAAGTGATGTTCCTGTTACAATTTTAACTGCCTAGTCTGTCACTTTGTCTTGTATTGAGGTTGTATTAATCTGCTATAAATTCAGAGACAGTAATTAAAGTTATGATTTAATTCTTTTTATTACAAGTTTTCATATTTAAAGTGATGGTTCTATTACAATTTTAACTGCCTAGTCTGTCACTTTGTCTCGTATTGAAGTTGTATTAATCTGCTATAAATTCTGAGATCAGTAATTAAAGTTATGATTTAATTCTTTTTATTACAAGTTTTTGTATGTAAATCAATGATCCTGTTACAATTTTAACTGTCTAGTCTGTCATTCTTTTTGTCATTGAAGTTGCATTAATCAACTACAAATTCTGAGACAAACCTCATGATTAAAGCTAGTCACTGTCTTGTTTTGTAAGAGAGAGAGAGAAACCAACCTTTAACCCCTTCAGTACCATGACACATTTCCATATTCATTCTGCTTTCTATTTGGTGATTTTAAACAGCTTCAGAAACTTATGTTGGGGATTGAAATAGTGAAGACTGTGGCCATTAATTTTCTGACCTCCATAAGTTACTAATGTCAATAATATGTCTAATCATACACAAATCTCAAGGTAGAAAATATGCCCCAGTATTGAAGGGTTAAGATCTCCATGGTTTTATACAGCTGTAGAAACTTATAGAGGGGATTAGAATAATGAAGACTGTAGCCATTAATTTTCTGACCTCCATAGACCTTTACTATTGTCAACAAAATGGTCTAATCATAAACAAATCTCAAGGTAAAAATATGTCCCACTACTGAAGGGGTTAATATATGGCAAGTTACAAAACACACTAACAAAATTATATGCTGGTTCACTTTCACTCTCTTGTCTAAACCTTTTGTCACACTGGTGATGATAATGGGGGAAGGAAGTGCTGTCCCCAAATCTGAGCACTGTGCATGGTAGCCTCAAGTGCTGTTACTCCTTATCAGATACTGGGATACTTTCAGAGGTTTTATCGGTATTGGTGGAGCCTCAATTGTTTATTTGGTGTACTGATAGAGTGGTTTTTCTAGGCAGTATTCAAAGCAAGTCTCTCTCACTAATACAAGATAACTCCTAATGCTAAAGTGTATTTGTCACCCTTAACTCCTTCAGTACCAAGACACATTTTTACGTTGATTTTTCGGTAGGGTTAGACGATTATGTTTAGGAAGGGTCTATTGAGGTCAGAAGATTAATTTTAGGCCAGAGTTTTCACTATTCTTATCTCAACATGTGTTTCTGATGCTGTATAAGATCACCAAATAGTCGCCAGAATGAATATGAAAGCATGTCTTGTTACTGAAGGGGCTAAAAGAAGATTAGACAAATTTATGGATAAGATGATAGATGGAATTAACCCCTTCAGTACTGGGACACATTTTTACCTTGAGATTTGTGTATGATAAGACCGTTTTATTGACATTAGGTAGGGTATGGAGGTCAGAAGATTAATGGCCATAGTCTCCACTATTTTAACCCGTTTCAGTACTGGGATACATTTTTACCTGGAGATTTGAGTACGATAAGACCATTTTTATTGACATTAAGAAGGGTCTATTGAAGAGTAATGACCAGTCTTCACTATTTAGCCCCTTCAGTACTGGGACACATTTTTACTTTGAGATTTGTGTACGATCAGACTATTTTATTGACATTAGGAAGAGTCTATGGAGGTCAAAAGATTAATATCCACAATCTTCACTATTTTAATCCCCATATGAGTTTCTGGAGCTGTATCAAATCACCAAATAGTCACCAGCATGAATATGGAAACGTGTCATGGTACTGAAGGGGTTAAGTAACTTAGCTCATAAAGAGACTGCCATAAGTAGACCTTTTTTTTTTTTTTTTTTTTTTAAACATAATTTATACAGAAGAACATGTACCCAAAGGCGCACTGTCGTGTGCTACCTATTCTAAGGGTACTACAATCTATTTCTCTACAATATTTACAAGACTTAAAATAGATAATATACAAGATGGAGCACTGTTCTTTCACTTCACTAGCACTATTCACGCACTGCACTACACTGAGTGTCACGTCACAAAGAGTGTCAGAGGAGTTGGCAGTGTCTGTCTCCACTTATGTGCCATCAGTTTGACACTGTGTGTGTTCATCTCCTGGACGTGAGGCACCGCGGCCGTGAACAAGTTCCACATCCTGGAGACGCGTCCTGCGAAGGTGCGTTGATGCTGACACCCGTGGGATCGCGGCACCTCTACGGCGTCACCACCATTGAGCACCGTTCTCGTGCTCCGTGCGGTGACTCTCAGAGGATGACGCAGCCCTGCCAGATGTGGCACTCTTTGCACCTGTGCCTTATGGAACACTACCTGGCAGTCTCTTAGCTTCCCCATTCTCTTACTACATAGACTAAGGTCATGAATTCATTTCTACTGCCCTGTTGTGACGTGACCTTATCTTCCTTCATAATTTTTTTTTTTTTTTTTTTTTTATATATTTATTTATTTTATTTATTTATTTATTTTATTTATTTTTATTTATTTTATTTTTTTATTTTACTACACAAACTCTAAGGTTATGAAGTCACTATTATACTGCCTCGTTGTGACCTGACCTTAGCGTTCCTTTGTTTTCTTGCACCACTACACAGACTAAGGTTATAAAGTTACTGTCATACTGCCTCGTTGTGACCTGACCTGTGTTGTATCTATGCAGGTCGTCCAGATGCAGCGGAGACGAGGTCATTTGCCGGTTGGCCACAAGGTCGGAGGTGGCCCGTTGCCCCTCTCGCAACGGAACTATGGCCAGATGAACAGCAGACCCATGCAGGTATTTGTAGCTTTAGTTTGGACGGAGTTTTTTTTTTATCAATGGTTCATAAATCAGAATTAAAAGATTTTATTTTGTTCCATTAAGTTCATTATCTAATACTTTATTAATAATTTTTAACCCCATCAGTACTGGGACACATTTTTACCTTGAGATTTGTGTACGATTAGACCATTTTATTGACATTAGGAAGGGTCTATGGAGGTCAGAAGATTAATGGCGCAGTCCTCACCATTTTACTCCCTTCATGAGTTTCTGAAGCTGTATAAAATCACCAAATAGTCACCAGAATGAATATGAAAACACGTCATGGTGCTGTAAAGGTTAAGTGTAGATCAAATTAAGATCTTTTCATTGTTCACTAATTAAAACGGGATTAGTAGTATTTCTACTCTCAACTGAACTTTGATTTGATTAATGGAGGTCAGAGAAGTTATCTAAAATAAGAACCTTCTATTACTGAGTGACTAAAAAGTGATTAATGTTCTTGGTTATCCTGGTACTGGTTAATTTAGGACAAATAAACTTTTCCATAGCGTCAAAATCTTCGTTAAATGTTCGTGAATTAAAATAACGCATGTCTCGTAAAATGTCGACTTGTTTCAGGGTCTTGCCACGCAGTATGTCACGTCATCTCAGGCCAGCCAACCCCCCCTGCCACACAGCCCACAGCTGATGGTACCACAGCAGCAGTGGCAGCCCCAATCACCACAGCAGCCACTCACACAGCAGCAGCCTGACAGCAACTGGGGCTGGGACAACTCTGGTGCTTGGAACTGGGATGAGAGTGATAAGGCCCCACAGCACCACCAGCAGCAACCACAGCAGTACACCCATGGCTTCCCACAGCACCATCAGCCACAGCAGCACACCCCACAGCTGTTTAGCAAGCCTGCGGAGAATGCTACTTACCGCCACATGCAGCCCTCGCCCACCACCAGTGTTCAGCCACAGCCACAGCCACAACAGACGCCACAGCCACAGCCACAGCAGACGCCACAGCCACAGCCACAGCAGACGCCACAGCCACAGCCACAGTACATGAACGGCAGCAGTCAGAATGGGAACAGCACAGACGAGTGGAGTAACTGGGGTGAAGACTGGGGCTCATTCGATAACGCCAACAACAACAATGTAAATAACAACAACAACAACAAAACAACCTCTTACGCTAAGCAGGAGAACACCACCGGCTCACAGCAGAACTACCAGTACCAGCAGCAGGTGTACCAACAACAACAACAACAACAACAACAACAACAACAGCAGCAGCAGCAGCTGCAACAGCAACAACAACAACAACAACAACAACAACAACAGCATTATCATCAACATCAACAGCAGCAGCAGCATAGCCAGTACACAGGACAGCAGCCACACTACACAGCACCATCACCACAGCAGAGTGTACATCCAGCGCAGCCTGCAGAGAACAGCCAGCCTCACTACCAGCCACAGCAAACACAGCAGGAGGCAACACAGCAGCAGCAACAGCAGACAGACGACAACTGGGGCTGGGACAGTGATGACTGGCAGGTGAATGGCCAGATTAATGAACAGCCACAGGACACAGCCGCCCCACAGCCCCCACAGCAGGAAGCACGGAAGCTCAGCAGGGAGTCAGCAGGTCATGAGACGAGAGCTTCCCCTGCTGTGAATGCTGCCGGTGCTGCGGGAGATGGCTGGCCTGATTGGGAAGAACAGATGCCGGTCACAGCAAGCCAGATACAGCAGCAGCAGGACCAGCAAAGCCACACAGCAGAGTCTGGGTCCTACCATGGTGGTGAGGAAGCTGTGTTGAGCCACCAGGAAGCACCACAGTGGACACAGCAGCAGTGGGAGACCTGGGGACATGACACTGTTGAGGGAGGGGCTGACCACCACACTCCTACCACCACCACCACCACTGACCCCCAAACCTACACCTACTATGACCATTATCAGCAAAAACAAGATGCTGCACAGTATGAAGCCCCTGAACAGCCCCCAGCACAGCCTCCAGCACAGCCACCAGCACAGCCACCAGCTCAGGCCCCAGTACCACACACACAGGAGCACCACAGCATCATGACTGCAGCCTCTGACAGCCACACAGAGCACAGCAGTACTGGCACAACCACCACCACCGCCACCACTGTTCAGCCGTCTACCATAACAATGAACCGCTTTGATGACGACAATTGGGGAGATGGCTGGGGGGAAATGGAAGTCCCACAAGCAACGCCACCACCACACAGCACCGCGGAGGCAGCCCCACAGCCACATGATGCCCCTGACTGTATCCTGAAGGACACACACTTACCAGAACCTCACGTCCCACAGAAGGAGTCCGGGTTACCTACTTACACTGAAGGAGCAGAGGCATGGGACAGTGACTGGGATGAAGAGGGAGAGAAGATTGAACCAGGTGCGTCCTACAGTGTCCAGGCTGTTGCTGAGGGAGTGGCGGAGATGACGCTTACTCACGCGACTGTGGAGGCATCCTATTCACATCCTTCAGTGAGTGAGGGGTCCTTCTCACACATCCCTGCTAGTGATGGAGGACTCAGCACTCAGTCCTTACCTACTGAAGACCCCCACATGCAGTCTATCCCTGGGGAGTCCTTTTCTCATCCCCAACTGGCCGAGAAGTCCTATTCGCATCCTATAACTGGTGAATCTCTTAGTGATGATCCTGTATCTCAACCTGCCTCTCAGCCTCACCAATCTGCTCCTGAAGGATATCACCAAACTGAAGGACTCCAACACCACTCAGTTTCAGAGTATCCTATTACGGAAGGATCTCACCACATACCAGCTTCAGGATACCATGATTCTCGACTTGAAGGACACCATGCAGCGCCCTTGGAAGGATATCAACAGCCAGAAGTGTCAGGATACCAGCAGGATCTAGGCAGTGAGGGGTCCTACACACACAAGCCAGATTCCACACCCACACCACCACTGCCACCACCACCAAGCTACTTACAGGAGGTGGAGGAGCTACCCATACACCCCACCCACTGCCACCCACTCAGGAACCCACACCACCCACACCACCCACATCACACACACCACAGCCTCACCACACCTATGAAACACACACACACTCACACCCACCACCTCATCACCCATCTCCCTCACTAAGTCCCCACATACACCATCCATCTCCTTCACCCAGCCCCCATGTCCCATCCCCATCTCTTAGCCCCATTACCCCTGGCCTTCATTCACCATCCCTAAGCCCCCATACACCAAGTCAGCCTCATCACCAGTCCCCATCGCTCAGCCACACTCAATCACAGCCCCATTATGATAACGTGGAAGTCGCACCACCACCACCACCACAGACCCATCCTCCAGCAGATCCCATCTTCTCAAGGATACCGGATGGGGCTTCTTCCATTCCTGAGGGACCGCCAGCCCCCACAGGTAGGGTCTGGCTTCTCTTGGGGACTGTTTTTATTGTTTTATGTTTGTTTTTGTTTGTGATGGTCTAGATTAATATTTTGGGTCATTTTTGGTGTAGTTTGTGAGGTTTTAATAGTTTGTATGGTTCTAATGGGTGTTTCTAAAAGGTCTAAGGTTCTTATAGTTTGGAGGGTTCTAATAGGTGTGTGAGGTTCTAATAGTTCTGCATTTCTAATATTTTGTGAAGATCTAATAGTTTTTTTTTTCGTATCTTTCAGTTTTGGTGTAGAATCTTGGTTAAATTATTGTTCATCTTGTAAACATGCCTTTCAAAACTCCAGTACCTTTCGTTATAGCTAATAGGTCTGGGGTTTTCAGATCACCAGGAGTTCACAAGAAGATTTACATTGGTACTTAGATGGCTGATGTAGTAATATCCTTTGTAGTACCATTGAGTTAGTGTCAGTCACTTAATTAACATTCAGATTACTGGATTAATGGAGGTTCAGGTAGATGGTCTTAAAACATAGGAGGTTCTTAATGAGGAAGAGGTTTAGAATCCCTGCTTCAGATGATGAAATGAGCATTATGAAACACTTGCCGGGGTTAGAAGGGTATTTGTGATGAGTTATTGTTTGTGTTGATGTTATTGAGTTATTTCTGTGTTTGTGGTGAAAATGATGAGATGAAAGATTATGAAAGACTCGCCATGTTTAGAAAGACTCTTGTTGATGTTATTGAGTTAGTAATTCCTCTGTGTTTGTGTTGCATTAGTAATTATTTTGTGTTGAAAATGATGGTGAAACATTATGAAAGACTCGCCAGGTTAAGGAAGATATGTACCTGTTATTAGTTATTGTTGATGTTATTGAGTTAGTTGATTAATGATTGTGTGTATTTGTGTTGCAGGGATGGCGAGTTGGTTAATAAATGACTGTGAATGTGTGTGTGTGTTTTGCAGGGATGGTGAGTGAGAGGCAAGGCGAAGGTCAGAGCCAGACAGCAGAGACTCCCAGGCAGGGTGGGACAGCGGGAGGCACCAGCAGCAGCAGCAGTGTGGCGGAGGTGACGGTGGAGCACCAGGCTACCCCCCACCCCCCACAGCCCTCACAGACCCTGCACCCAGCACTGGAGCGCCCTGCATCCAACCAGTCAGCCCACTCAGCACACTCGCTCCATTCAGCCCACTCCATGACACTGAATCAAGAAGTGCCGCTGGATGAGGTAGCAGAGGTCAGCAGTCAGCAGGGAGACCAATCAGCAGTGCCAGGTGTAGGTGCCAGTGCCAGATCTTCATGGGAGGGTGCCACTGTGCCACCCTCCATCCCCCCCACCACACCTCAGTTCCCAGGGCCTCACGGTGCTGTACCGAGCCTCAAGCCACGAAAAGGCAGCCCCTTCCAACCCCCCCCAGGCAGGGACACGCCCCCTCCCTCCTCTGTGCCTCAGGGTTACCAGTACTTCACTCCCCAGACCTCTGCAGGTGACGCTGTGCCTGCCAAGCCCCCTGTGCTGTATCCAGATGTCGGTGCCAACTTGGAGACACTGCCAGATAACAATGAGCTCCTCAGCAGTGCCATGGAGCAGCCTGGCCCGTCCCTGTGGTCCGCGGCAGACACTGTGGCCCCTGTAAAGCTGACCGTTGCTGCCCCACCCCTCGATGCCACCCCTGCCCCGGCCCCAGCCCCGCCAGCCCAGCCACAGGCCCCTCCACCCTCCAATGCCATCCCGCTAGTGGTGCCAGGGCTGGTGAAGGAGGAGAGGCCCAAGGAGGCCCCCATGGCACTCCAGCAGCCTTCCCGGGGCACGCACTCTGACCCCCCAGCAGCCCACAGTGCCAACCTGCAGGCTGCTGTCGCCAAGCCCAAGATACAGTCCTTCTCTGCCCTGGGGAACACCGCCACCCCATCCTCCCCTGCTGTGCTGGACCTCTCCAAGCCCTCCAGGGTCCCCACGGAGGCCCCTGCAGAGGACAGGCCGCAGGGAGACAGGGAGACACCAAGCTTCAGCCGCATGGTGCCAGGGGAGTCTAGGAAGGGTGAGTCTGCTGCTGCTGCAACACCCTACCAGACCCCAGCAGTGGTGCCCTCCATGCCCTCAGAGCGCGTGGTGACCGGCAACGACAACCCACAGCCGGTGGTGGCGGTGGGCATCAAGCAGGAGCCCTCGGAGGTCAGGTCACCCCCGGACGGCCCTGACACCAGCCACCACAGCAGCCAGGCGGCCCAGGTGGTGGTGCCACCGGTACGCAGCGAGACTATTGGCTCGGAGGAACCCAAGCTCAGGAACTTCACCTCCGGGAACTCTGGGAGCCGCTCTGACCTGGCAGGCGGTGACAGAGGGGAGCGTGGTGACCGAGGGGAGCGTGGCGGTGGCCGTTGGGAGCGCGACCACTCTAGAGACCGCACAGGGGACACCAGCACTCACCGCAGCACGGACCGCTACCGAGAGCGCAGCAGGGAGCGAAGCGGCAGGGACTACTACCGAGACGACTCCCCACACAGCCGCCGCTCCTACGACAGGGACTACGAGGACCGCCGCCGCTGGAGACGGGACTCAGACGACGACGAGGACAGCGACCGCCGCTACTACGACTCGCGGGACAGGCGGGAGAGGGCGTACCGTGACGAGATGGACCGCTACAGTGACCGCCCGCTGAGGGAAGAGGCCAAGGACCGCAGGGACGGCAAGAGGAGAGACTACAAGGACCGCTCTAAGGATTCCTACAGGGCGGGATACGAAGATGACCCTTACTATGGAGGCAGTGGCCGGGGGGACAGGTACGTGTGTGTGTGTGTGTGTGTGTGTGTGTGTGACGGAGATTTTTATTGTTTTTTTTTCTTTTGATTTTCCAAGTTTTCTTTTGTGTTTTGTATTTCTTTCTCTCTTGCACTTCCTGTCTACTGACATTTTTATCATCTTTTCCTCCTATTCCCCTTCTTTCCCTCTATTTCCCCTCTGTGTACCCCCATTTCCTCATTCACCCATTCACAACCCCCCATTCACCCCTCCCACACTTTTTTCCCTCCATACACCCATCATTCACCCTTTATCTTCCATTCACTCCCATTATTCACCCTGTTTCTCCCCTCTACACCCCTCATTCACCCCTCTACACCCTTTATTCACCCATCTACACCCCTCTACACCCACACACCTCTACACCTGTCATTCACTCCTTTACACCCGTTTACATCCTTCTACACCCATTGCTCACCTTGTTTTCCCCATTCACCCCCTCTCTCACATTCTTCTTTCTACACCCCTCAATACTCCTCTATACACCCATATACACCCCTATTTGCCTCCATTCACCCTTCTCGCTCTCTATTTCTTCCATAATTCACCCCTTTCTCCCCCTCTCCCTCCCCATTTCAGTTATTCACCCTTTTCTCATCTCTCCCCATTTAACCCATAATTCACCCATTTCACCCTTTTCTCTTCCCCGTCCTCAGATCCCAGCCACTCTCTCGCTCCAGCAGTATAAACAATCTTGAGGAGTCAGAACGGTCACACCACCACCACCACCGCCACCACCACAGGGATTACTATGACCACAGGGATACGCGCTCCAGGGACGATCCGAGGGACAGGGACACCGCCTACTTCAGGGACCCCAGAGAGTACTACAGAGGCTGGGAGGGGCGTGACGGCAGGAGGGAACAACGGTACTATGGCGCCAGGGGTGAGTGATGGTGTTGTTTTGGTGTTGGTGGTGGTGTTGCTGGGTGTTCTTTGGGTGTGTGTTTGTGTTGTGTGATTTTTTTCTTTCGTTTTCTGTCTCTTGTTTTTTTTTTCCTCTCTCTCTCTCTCTCTCTCTCTCTCTCTCTCTCTCTCTCTCTCTCTCTCTCTCTCTCTCTCTCTCTCTCTCTCTCTCTGCCAACCACTTTTTCTCTCAACCCCTGTCATGACTAAATTGTGTTTTGTGAATGGAGAGAGAGAGAGAGAGAGAGAGAGAGAGAGAGAGAGAGATTGTGTAAAGCCACCGCAACAAAGGTATCGTGTCGCGCAGAGAGAGAGAGAGAGAGAGAGAGAGAGAGAGAGAGAGCTGTGAGTCCACTGCGCGACAAGGTCAGATGCGGGTGACAGCAACAGCAGCAGCAGCAGCAACAACAACAACAGCAGTAGTAGTCACACTAGTCAGGCGGTTCACCTTTCCTGAGTCTGTATTGCCACGTACCGCCACACACACACACACACACACACACACACACACACACACACACACACGGAAAGTCCCCACAGCTTTCCTCTTCCAGTGTTTTAAAGCCTTGAGCATAGCGGCGTGTGAGGAAATAAGTCTGGGAATCATAATATTGGTAGCCAGGAGGAGCGTGTCAAGAGCAGAGGCGAGACACAGAGGAGATATGCGTCCTAGCGTGATGAAAAGCTTGTGTATCTCAGCCTCGTAATATTCTTGTTATTTTTTTCATAGTTCGTTATTTATTGTTATTTACGTTTAGTGTGTGTCGTGTTCAGGTGTTAATTTGGCGGGTGAGGCTGGATATAGTGGGTTTTGTCACGAGTTTAATTCCAGTGTATCATTTTCGTAATATTCCGTGCCACTTTTTTCATAGTGCATCGTTATTTATTGTTATTTACATTTAGTGTGTGTCGTGTTCAGGTGTTAGTGTGGCGGGTGAGGGTTGAAAGGATGGATTTTTTCACGAGTTTAATTCAGTGTATTTCAGCCTCGTAAGATTCCGTGCCATTTTTCATAGTGCATCGTTATTTATTCTATTAATTACGAGAATTATATATCGTGTTCAGGTGTGAGTGTGGCAGGTGAGGGTGGAAAGGGTGGGTTTTGTCACTTCTTGTCTGGTCTCGAGTTGTTTTTCCGTGTAATGATTGTAGCGGCGGCTGGAACGCATGCGCTGTGTTTGTTGCTGGTGCTCCGCCGTGACGTCACTTGCCACGTGTCCTGTCAGTGTAGAGGCTGCTGCGGGTGGGTGTGGACGTGTCTCCCCCGTGTATGTGTTTTGGTGAGCCACGCTGCGACGCCCTGATTGAAGGTGTAGGTAGTGAGTGTGCCCTGCGACGAGTGTGAGGCGCCACCACTCAGCACACCGCCGCGCCTCACCTGCCCAGTGTTAATTAGTCATGAGGTGAGGCAGACATGGGCTTTACCTGTCCCCACTCATTGCCCGTCAGTCCGGTGATATCGCTGCATTAGAGAGCCGCCGCCACCGCCGCCGCTGAGCCCCGCCATGGTACAGCTGGCACAAAACACACCCATGCCGCCCCTGCCGCCCATGGCCCCTGGTGCTCTGGTTCCTCCGCCTGGCCCTCTGCCCCCGCCCCACCCCCAGAACCCGATGACGCAACCACAACAGCTGACTGGAGACCCCGCCGCCGCTCAGCTGGGCCGGCCTCCCCCGTCCCCCGCCGCCGCCACCTCGCCACAGCTGGCACCCAATGGCAACCACCCCAGGCACTCCAGGCCGCCCTCAGGCACCCAGCAGGCACGCAACGGCCACCCAGACCCCGCCCACACCGCCCATCATGCACCACGGGCCGCCGCCACCCGCAGGGACCAAACTAGCCGGAAGGACACGGCTCAAGGACACGTACGCCTCAGGAAGGACGTCCCGGATTCCTTGTACTTGCAGGACCGATGGAGTTACTACGGGGACCCCAGGGTGAGGGCCGACCAGGGGTTCCTACGGGAGGAGAGGCACAAGCGGTGGTCTCGGGATGGGGACGGCAGCAGCTGGGCCCCGAGGGAGAGGAGGCACCCGGGGGACAGCAGGAGTGAGGTGTCTGAGGGCGCTGGGAAGGATGGGGCGAGAGACTTGGTGAAAACAGACGCTGAGAATGGAGGAGGTGGTGAGGAACGTGTTGGGGAGACCAGACGACGGCCCCAACACCCTCAACACCCACCACACCACTACCAGGACACCCCCCGCAGCACACACCCACCGCACGCCCCCCGCACGCTGCCGAGACACTATCGAGACCGTCCTAGGGAGCAGGAAGGTGGAGAGAGAGAAAGAAACCGTGATAGAGACAGAGAACACGAGAGGGATAGAGAACGTGACAGGGAGAGAGAGAGGGAGAGAAACAGAACCCACGATAGAGAACGCGATAGAGACCACGAGAGGAGCAGAGAACAAGGAGAACCGCGCCGTAGAGAACCAGTAGGCGAGGAAAATGGTTACGACTCCGACCACTCCCGTATGTCTCGCTCCACCGCCGTCAGCTACTCCTCCAGGTCACTCCCACGACGACCCCGCGCCGACTCCATCACCTCCCACGCCTCCCGCGCCTCCTTCAGAAACCCAGGGAGACACAGGGGTAAGAAAAAGCATTGGTACCTTACCCAAGCTGCTTAAAAGACACGGCGGAGGTTGTTTAGTTGTGTTTAAGAGTGTTTCAGGGTGTTGAGGGTTGTTAAGGGTGTTTATAGGGTGTTGAATGGTTGATAATGGTGTTAAAGGTTGTTAAGGGTGTTTTGTGGTGGTTATAAGGTGTTGAAGGGTTATTAAGGGTGTTTCAAGGTTATAGAAAGTTTCAAGGGTTTTTTTTTTTTTTTTTTGCTGTTATAGTGACAGATTAGCAATATATCTGCATTGTTGACAGGAGAAACACACTTCAAGAACAGTTAATCATCATCTACTGACGGATTGTCAAGATTTCTGCATTGTTGACCAGAGAAACATACTTCATAAACTCTCTCTCTCTCTCTCTCTCTCTCTCTCTCTCTCTCTCTCTCTCTCTCTCTCTCTGCCGTCTTTTTTTACTACTACTACTACTACTACTACTGTCTTATTGACGGATTATCAATATTTCTGCATTGTTGACTAGAGAAACACACTTCACACAGTTAATCATCTTTTACTGACGGATTAACAAGATTTCTGCATTGTTAACAGGACAAACACACTTCAAAACCATTTAGTGATCTTTTTACTGACAGATTAACAAGACTTCTGCATTGTTGACTGGAGAAACACACTTCAAAAATGTTTGTCATCTTTTATTGACAGATTAACCCTTTCAATGTTGAAACTCATTTTTACAGTGAGATTTGTGTACCATTAGATAATTATACTGACATTAGGAGGCGTCTATAGAGGTCAGAAGATTAAAGGCCACAGTCTTCAGTATTTTAACCCTTGCAGTACGGTGAGACATTTCTACCTTGAGATTTGTGTACGATTAGACCATTTTATTGACATTAGGAAGGGTCTATGGAGGTCAGAAGATTAAAGGCCACAGTCTTCACTATTTTAACCCCTTTCAGTACTGGGACACATATTTACCGTGAGATTTATGTACCATTACACCATTTTATTGACATTAGGAGGGGATCTATGGAGGTCAGAAGATTAATGGCCACAGTCTTCACTATTTTAACCCCATCATGAGTTTCTGAACCTGTAGAATATCACCAAATAGCAAGCAGAATGAATGTGGAAATGCGTCATGGTACAGAAGGGTAAACATAATTTCTGCATTCTTAACAGGAAAAACACACTTTAGGAAAATCGTGGTTAATCTTCTTTGGCCTTTGAAAATAGTCTTTGTGAGAGAGTGAAGGGTTTCTGAACACAAGGGTGAGCTAGTTTAACCGCCCAAACCCCCTCAGTACCATGACGCGTTTCCATATTCATTCTGCTTACTATTTGGTGATTTTATACAGCTTCAGAAACTCATGTGGGGGATTAAAATAGTGAAGATTGTGGCCATTAACCTTCTGACCTCCATAGACCCTTCCTAATGTCAATAAAATGGTCTAATCGTACATAAATCTCAGGTTAAAATGTATCCTAGTACTGAAGGGATTAAAATAGTGAAGACTGTAGCCATTAACCTTCTGACCTCCATAGACCCTTCCTAAGTGTCCCAGTATTGAAGTGGTTAAGATCATCGTGGTATTCAGTAATGCTATTCTCTCACCACGACTGTTTTCCAAGGCCACAGAGATTATTAGCGGGGTTTTCAAGAGTGTTTCTCCAGTTAATCTTGTCACTCTGCCTCTAGAACCGTAAAAACACTTAAAAATGCTATTCTCTGACCACGACTTTTCCAAGGCCATAGATGTGATTAGCGGGGTTTTCAAGTGTTTCTCCAGTTAATAATACAGAAATCTTGTCATTTTTCCTCTAGGACCGTAAAAACACCTTAAAAAACGCAATTTTCTCTCACTATGACTGTTTTCCAAGGCCACAGAGATGACTAGCGGGGTTTTCAAGAGTGTTTCTCCAGTTAGTAATCCAGAAATCTTGTCACTCTGCCTCTAGAACCGTAAAATCACCTTAGAAAACTCGTGTAATTTTAGATAAAGCCTTTGGAAAGAGTGCAGGTGAATCGCAGAGGTGTTTAAGGATAGAAGCCTATGTGAGTCAGCGCTTGTGACCTTTTGAAACATTGCACACCTTAACGAGAGCCAGACATGTTTTATGATAGGGGTCAACCTGTGTGTGTGTGTGTGTGCATTTTTTTTTATCTATTGTCTCGAAGTTAGTTTTTTTTTTCTTGTTTTTTTGTCTTTCTTGTTCCCTCCATTATTTTTCTCTCTCTCTCTCTCTCTCTCTCTCTCTCTCTCTCTCTCTCTCTCTCTCTCTCTCTCTCTCTCTCTCTTCCTGTCTCAGTTTTCTTCTTGGTTACTTTCTCTCAATTTTTCCTCTTCCTTCTCCTCCTGCTTTTCTTCTTTACTTTCTCCTTTCTTTCTCTCTCTCCTCCTCCTCCTCCTCCTCCTCCTCCTCCTCCTCCTCGTATTAGCTTCCATCTCATCTTTCTTCCTCTTTCCCTCCTCCTCTTCCTCTTCCCCTTCTTCCTCCTTATCCCATTTCCTAAGAACATGCATCTTTTCCCCTCCTCCTCCTCCTCCTCCTCCTCCTCCTCCTCCTCCTCCTCCTCCTCCTCCTCCTCCTCCTCCTCCTCCTCCTTGTAATACCAAGAAAGCATGGAAAGAGTCACCCAATGTTGCCAGATCAGCTAACCCACCCTTCTTCCTCCTCCTCCTCCTCCTCCTCCTCCTCCTCCTCAGTAAAGACAATAATGCACTGTCATGTACAGGCGCCAGGGAGGGAGGGATGAGGGGGGGATCTTGTGGTATCCTATAATTGGTATCCTTCTATTGGCGCTCTTATCCTCCTTAGAGAGAGAGAGAGAGAGAGAGAGACGTTTATGTTATGACGTGATAAATCGCTTTGTGTACTATGTGACTCTCTCTCTCTCTCTCTCTCTCTCTCTCTCTCTCTCTCTCTCTCTCTCTCTCTCTCTCTCTCTCTCTACTCTCTACTACTACTACTACTACTACTACTACTACTACTACTACTACTACTACTACTACTACTACTACTACTCTTCTTCTTCTTCTTCTTCTTCTTCTTCTTCTTCTTCTTCTTCTTCTTCTTCTTCTTCTTCTTCTTCTTCTTCTTCTTCTTCTTCTTCTTCTTCTTCTTCTTCTTCTTCTTCTTCTTCTTCTTCTTCACTACTACTACTACTACTACTACTACTACTACTACTACTTCTTCTTCTTCTTCTTCTTCTTCTTCTTCTTCTTCTTCTTCTTCTTCTTCTTCTTCTTCTTCTTCTACTACTTACTACTACTACTACTACTACTTCTTCTTCTTCTTCTTCTTCTTCTTCTTCTTCTTCTTCTTCTTCTTCTTCTTCTTCTTCTTCTTCTTCTTCTTCTTCTTCTTCTTCTTCTTCTTCTTCTTCTACTACTACTACTACTACTACTACTACTTCTTACACCTCTTCCTTTCCCCCTCTCTTTCTCATTTTCCTCTTCGTTTGTTCCCCTTTACTCTTCCTCCTCCTCCTCCTCCTCCTCCTCCTCCTCCTCCTCCTCCTCCTCCTCCTCCTCCTCCTCCTCACGCCCCCTCAGTGTTACGTTACTTTACGGTACTTGGAGCCCCCCCCGTCACACACACACACACACACACACACACACACACACACACACACACACACACACACACACACACACGTCAGATTTGTCATTGTCATATTTGTGGTTTAAGGAGAGGAGGAAGAGGAAGAAGAAGAAGAAGAGGAGGAGGAGGAGGAGGAGGAGGATATGAAAGCGTGATATGAAGTAGTTGTTGTTGTTGTTGTTGTTGTTGGAGAGAGAGAGAGAGAGAGAGAGAGAGAGAGAGAGAGAGAGAGAGAGAGAGAGAGAGAGAGAGAGAGACACACACACACACACACACACACACACACGGTCTAAAACAATAACAATAATAAAATAAAAGAATGAGATATTTTAATTCTGATTAGATACTGTATAGCTTGTCCTGGGCGGGGGGGAGGGGGGTGGGGGGAGAAACATTGTGAGGAGGAGGAGGAGGGAGGAGGGCAAAATGTCTGCTGCTGCTACTGTTGTTGTTTAATTGTGTTCTTTTGTGGTGGTGGTGGTGGTGGTGGTAGTGGTGGTGACGTGATGGTGGTGGTGGTGATAATAATTAGTGGTGATATTCTTTTTGTTTATTTGTTCTCTTTTGTAACGCCTCCTCCTCCTCCTCCTCCTCCTTTTTCTTCTTCTTGTTCTTTTTGTTCTTGTTCTCCTTCTTTTTCTTGTTCTCCTCCTCCTTCTTTTTCTTCTTGTTCTCCTCCTCCTTTTTCTTCTTCTTGTTCCTCCTCCTCCTCCTCCTCCTCCTCCTCCTCAGAATGTGGAGGAAACAAGGAAGAAGGGAGAGATAGAGGGAGGAAACCTTGAGGGAGTCTGCCTATCCTTCCTCCAGTCACGCCCTTGGAGAGAGAGAGAGAGAGAGAGAGAGAGAGAGCATTACAAAGTAGGAGGATGGGGAGAAGGAGGAGGAAGAAGAATCGAAGGAGGAGGAGGAGGAAGAAGAGAAAGAAGAGGAGGAGGAGGAGGCGGCGGCGGATTCTTGGTAGTAGTGATATGAAGAGGAGGATTAGGAAGAAAATAAAAGGAGGAGGAGGAGGAGGAGGAGGAGGAGGAGGAAATCAATAAGAATAATAAGAGAAGAAGAAAACGGTGAATAAACAACAGAATGAAAGGAACAAATAAGGAATAGAGAAAATGAAGAAGAAAGAAGTAGATAGAGAATAAAAAATTGATTAGGAGAAAGAAATGATATACAAACATTGAGTCAGCATGTGATCGATAAGTAGTATTGATCGAGAGAGAGAGAGAGAGAGAGAGAGAGAGAGAGAGAGAGAGAGAGAGAGAGAGAGAGAGAGAGAGAGAGAAGGGGGGGGGCGGTGACTGTCATACCTTCAGTGGATTAAGTTTATCTGATATATTTTTTTTTTCATCTTTTTTCTTTCCATTATGAATGCATGTACTGACTCTCTCTCTCTCTCTCTCTCTCTCTCTCTCTCTCTCTCTCTCTCTCTCTCTCGGTCGATCCATTGCATTTCTATCTCTGTTTATCTTACCTTGTTGTTGTTGTTGTTGTTGTTGTTGTTCCCTTTTATTTATTTATTTCTTCTTCTTCTTCTTCTTCTTCTTCTTCTTCTTCTTCTTCTTCTTCTTCTTCTTCTTCTTCTTCTTCTTCTTCTTCTTCTTCTTCTTCTTCTTCTTCTTCTTCTTCTTCTTCTTCTTCTTCTTCTTCTTCTTCTTCTTCTTCTACTACTACTACTACTACTACTACTACTACTACTACTAAAAGAGGTTAAAGAGGAAGAGGAAGAGGACTTGTTAGTGTTGGAGGTTTGAGGTTAAGCGAGTCTGTACAGTACCTTGCTCCTCCTCCTCCTCCTCCTCCTCCTCCTCTTCTTCCTCTTTACCGACAGGAAGCCCCACAAATGTCTACGTGCTTTCCTCTTTAATAATTTCTTTCTTTTATCTCTCTCTCTCTCTCTCTCTCTCTCTCTCTCTCTCTCTCTCTCTCTCAGGAAAATTTTAAGTGTAATGGGGCGCCTAGAATAATATTTACGAGAGAGAGAGAGAGAGAGAGAGAGAGAGGAGGCCAAGGGACGCCACTGACCTACTGACTGCTCCTCTCTCTCTCTCTCTCTCTCTCTCTCTCTCTCTCTCTCTCTCTCTCTCTCTCTCTCTCTCTCTCTCTCTCTCTCTCTCTCTTTTCTCCCACCCGCGCCCTTGAAGCTTAGGACACACGCACGCTCTCTCTCTCTCTCTCTCTCTCTCTCTCTCTCTCTCTCTCTCTCTCTCTCTCTCTCTCTCCGCCCGCATATCTCGTTTTTTGTTAGTTTTGTTGCAGATTAGCTCAAATAAATGTAAAAATGAGGTTAGTACGGTATTCTAGTCACTGATGTACGAGAGTTGATAAAATGAACCTCGTACTTTATTTAGTTGATGAGGTACGATGCTCTTGATTATTATTTTTTTAAAGTCGAGTGAATAATAAAAAAAACAGTAAAAATTAGGTTGGTACGGTATTCTATTATTATTTTATTGGTGTACGAGAGTTGTGCCAAAATGAACCTCGTACCTTATTGATTTGATGAGGTACGATGGCTCTTAAATTTTTTGTCTACAGTGACTTAAAATAATCGTAAAAATGAGCCACATACGGTAATTTGGCCAGTAAAGATACGAGAGTTACGTTAAAATGAACCTCGTACCTTAATGAGTTGAGGTACGGTGATCTTCAATAACCAAATACTTCAATAATAGTAAAAAAATAAGCCACGTACGATAACCTAGCCAGTGAAGCTATTGAATTACTGAGATGCCTCTAATGAAATGTACGACGTGACAGACTATGATGAGATGAGCCTTCCAAATGACATGAGGAAGTGTTTAGGCCTGTCTTATCAGCCTATCTATTTTGTAC
>NC_059284.1:3617489-3652489 GCF_017591435.1 Portunus trituberculatus
ATGTACTGGTAACTCCTCTTGTCTCTTCTGTGTTCTTTTAAGGGGGTTGTCTCTGTCTCTTCTTGCTCTGGTATTCTCCTTTGTGGTTATATCCTCCTTTCTTTCAATATTCATCTGTTGTTTTCTTGTGCTTCCCTCTGGTCATAGCTTCATTTATTTTCTTCCTATATCTGTGCTATCGGTTTGTCTTCCTTTTATTGTGTGGTCATAACTTCTATTCTTTATTCCAAATACTTTTTCTTCTATCCTCTCTCTATGTTCCTTCTGTCACTTCCTCCACTTTCTATCCTCTCCTGTACTTCATCACTATTTTTCACTTTTCCTGAGGTTATTTTCACTTATTTTCACCTGAATGGCCACCTATCAGTAGTAAATGGCCTCAGGTGTAGTCCTTCCCTCATGTGTCAGCAGTGAGATTGGAGTCAGGTGTGCAGAGGTGGATCAGTGAAGGTGTTTTGCTGCTACCACTGCCACTGTCACTGTTGTTGTTGTTCCTGTCTTTTACCTTTTGTTTTGGTATAAAGTGGGATGAATGTGTATTTCTGATCTATTAGTGACTTGTGTTGTGTAGTGAGTGGTTAGTTTGTAGTGTGTGTGTGTGTGTGTGTGTGTGTGTGTGTGTGTGTGTGTGAGTGATTTATGAGGTAGTTTGGTTTTAGTCTGCATCTTGTTAACTGGAATGAATTGGTAAGGTTTTTATGGTGTAGATGTTTTTAATTCATTATATTTACAATGGAATTTTGAGTTATTTATTGCTTATTATTACTGTGTGTGTGTGTGTTTTTGGGATTTATTTTTAGTTTTCACTGGACATTTATATTTTGTTAGCAATGTTTAAAGGATAATTTTTTTAGTTTGTTTTGAAGCACCAACATTAATGCACGGTGGAGCTTTGCATGTGCCGCACTCATGGATGTGTTTCTGTTGTGGTGTGTCATGCAGCCAGTTCCTCCAGGACTTCCATGGGACCTCTGCCCTGGGACACTTTGAACCCTCCCCAATATACCCTGATGGTTCACTTTCCCGCCTCAAGTCCTATCCCAGGTAGGTCCTGCCTCGGCCTCACACACGCAACTTCCTCCCTGGTCATTCCTCTTACTGCTGTCACTGCCGACAGGTTTCTCTCTGTCAACTGTCAGTGTCACTCCATGAAGGTGTTGAGTGCTGTGGTGTTATTGGTGTGTTACTTCTTGAAAATTGGATTGCAGCATTTTTTTTTTTCTCATCTTTTATTCTTATTCAGCATATTTTTCTGCATCGCCCTTTTCTCACATTGGGAAGGGCGTCTTTATGTGCTTTGTATGTGGTTCAGTGCTGGGAAGAAGCTTGTGTCTGCCTCCCATGTGTACTGCTAACTTCCACTCTTTCATTTGTCATCACCTTGTCTCTCTTTCTCTCAACTGCCCAGACTCCAGGTGGCGTTGCTTGCTTCACTCCCTCTACTTCACTGTAGTGTGGAGATCCTGTTGTCATTTCATGCTGTGTGTGTATGAGTATGTGTGTGTATGGCTTGTGGTGCTCTGTGCGGCTGCTGTGTGTGCTGTGTGCTGTTACAGTCTGGCTTGTATCACAGTGTTGGTGCTGTACAAAATCAGGTGTTGTAGAGAAGTGCTGTGGTTTGTTAATTGGATACAAGTAGAAATTAGAATTAATACTGGAGTTTTTTTATATGGTACAGAGGGTTTAGTTAGTAGGACAGCAGTAACCAATATGTAGATTATATTATGGTCCTCTAGTCTGGGTGTTGATAGTGTCTGTGCCAGTAAAACCTCATGCACTATTGAAAACTTGCTGCATTGTTGAATATTGAGCAACTGAGGCTCTGCTGGGTACGAGGAGGTTTGAGAAGGAGAGAGCAAGGAGAGTAAGTCCAAATGAAGGTACCAGTAGTATGTTGGGAGGCTAGCCAGTGGTGGTGGTGGTGGTGGAGGAGGCCCTGTGACATTTGTGTGTAGTGTAGACAGTAGTTACATGGCAAGTGTGAAGAGTATGAAGGGAAAGGTACTAGATATTGTGTTTATACTTTACAAATAACACGTGAATGAGAGAGACATTGTTTAGTTCTCTTTTCAGCCATGGGAGATTATGTACACAGGAGTCAGTTATGCAGAAAGGCTGGTTTGGCTCTCAACAGATGTTATTTTTATTATTATTATTCCTTATCCTCCGTTATAAGGTAAACAGTAACCCTCTGGCCCTCTGCAGTAGCCATGAATTAGATAGAGCATACAGGAAAGACAGACCACCGTATGGATGATGCTCATATAGAAGTGCCATTTGGTTCTCAGTATGTGCCATTTGTTAGAGTTTGCCTTACACTCTTTAAGGGAACCAGTGCTTAAGTGGGCCTTTTTTTTTTTTTTTTTTATATTTTGATGCCCTTGCTTGGCTTTCTTCCTACATAATAAAAAGATAAAAAAATTCCTTCTGCAAGAGTCACATCCTCACTCACAGGATGGTAACAGTGGTGGTGTCATTGCAGTGGGGAGCTGAGCGGGGCACCGTCTGTGGGAGATGACAATGTGAGTGAGCCAGCACAGCGCATGACCCCGGTGCACTTTGGCCGGCCTCACATCAGCGCCAGGTTCACACCGTCGGGCCAGCTGGTGATGGTGCTGCCCAAGGACCCGCGGGATGGAGAGAAGGCGGTGGTGCAGCTGAGGGATGTGCAGAAGATGTTGTGTGTGGACCCTGCTGAGAGTCGAGCTGTCCACCAGATGAAGAACTACTCCGGCCCACTGACCCTGTGAGTGACCACTGCTGTGTGCTGTGTGGAGTGTACTTGTTTGATGAATGCACTTTAGTTTAGATTATTTATTATTTGTGGGGTCCTGAATAGTGTGAGAGTGGTGAAGACTGAGTACAACTTCTTAGTTGGATAGGTGAGGCTTGACGATTGATTTGTGCCACACAGGTCTGACACTCACAAGGACGTGGTGATGAAGTACTGCGAGCACCAGGCAGCGGAGGCGGGGAGGAGCCTCACCCTGGCAGACAGGGAATCTGTCATGCTGATCTGGGAGTACCTGGCCCTCCTGGTGAAGCAGAACGGCAAGCTGTTTGGCAGTGACATCGCAGGGCTGCTGCTCAAGGGACGCGAGGTGGCCCCCGCCCCGGCACACCCTAGCCCCCACACAGAGGAGCCCCCAGAGGAGGTGCCGTCTGACACCAGTCCCCAGGATGAGGGGATAGACCTGCCCCCCCAGCCCTCTGCGCTTCCCCCCGGCAGGGATGAGGCAGTGCTCCTGAAGAAGTTCACGGAGTACCTCTGTCTGGGCCGCAAGAAAGAGGCGGTGGACTACGCCATCCGAGAGGGTCTGTGGGGCCATGCACTGGCCCTGGCCTACAAGATGGACACCACCACCCACACCCGGGTGCTGGCCGCCTTCATGAGTCACATTCCTCGCACCGATGTGCTCCTCACACTCTTCCAGCAGCTGTCAGGCAAGAAGCCGGAGATCACCAAGGTGAGTGGTTGGTGCCTCATGCCACACACCAGCCAGTGCACCACTGGTGGCTGTCCTTCAGTAAAGTGTAATACTCTTGTTATGCATTAATAATTGTGCGTCTGTTGTATAATGTTGTAGCATGTGCTACAGGTGGTTTTAATACATTGATGATTTTCTCTTAATGTTTTTTGTTTTGTATTATTTTGTAAGATATTTCCCAAGCCATAATATTAAAGTTTGTGTGTAGAAGGCTAAAGATGAATGTGTCTCAATGGAGAGCCTGGCAGTGTTGCATTGGTCAGTGGTTCCAACACCACCTTCCCTGCACAGAGCTACAGTCCCCAGCAGTGGGGCGACTGGAGGCAGCACCTGGCTGTCATGATTTCCAATCCCACCGGTGCCAACCATAAGGACCAGGCCTCCATTGTGGCACTGGGGGACACCCTGGCGGCGCGGGGACAGCTGCACGCCGCACACTTCTGCTACCTGGTGGCTGAGGTGCAGTGGGGGTCCTACACCTGTAAGGACTCCAAGCTGGTGCTGATCGGAGCCTCACACCACCTGCCCTTCCAGGTGCTCAGATCACTACCCTTCTCCCGTGTGTGTGTGTGTGTGTGTGTGTGTGTGTTTATGTGTTTATGTGTGTGTGTGTGTGTGTGTGTGTGTGTGTGTGTGTTCTCAGATCAGCATCATATCAAAAGTCTCAATAGTCTTGATGAGTACACTATGCCATGTTGAGGCCAGATAGTCTGGCATTGTTACTAGTACAAGTTACAAGGAAGTAATGCATTGACAGTTGGTTAAGTATTGTATTAGTGGTTGTGACTGTTGCTTGAGGATGGACAAGTACAAGCTTAACACTGGTGCTCCCACAGGCCTTTGCCACCATTGAGGCCATCCAGTGCACCGAGGTGTATGAGTTTGCCCGCTCTCTGGACAGCAGCAACAGCCCTGCGCTGGACACCTTCCAGTCGTACAAGCTGGTGTATGCGTTGCGGCTCACCGAGTGTGGCTTCCCTGCCGAGGCCTTGAGGTCTGTGGTCTAACTCTTCACTAGCTTTGTTACCCAAATTTTGCTTTTATTTACTAAGTGTGGCTTCCTTATTAAGACCTTGTGTATTGCCTTATTTTTCAATATTATTCAAGTTTAATTTTTATTTCTTAATTTACTTTTTCTGTGTGGAGAAGTTTGTGAAGTGCAGGGATTTAGAAGCTCCCTGCCCAATAATTTTTGCACTTGTGTGTTGAGATGACTGTGTTGTTGCTGCAGGTAGTGTTTGTAGAAGTGTAGTGACTGTTGTTCCTGCAGGTGGTGTGTGTTGAGATGTTACTGTGTTGTCCTTCAGGTACTGTGAGGTGATCAGTCAGTCTGTGGAGAAGAACCCCACAGCATACAAGGTGGAGTTCCTGTCACAGGTGTACGACTTGGCCTCCCGCCTCAAGTACCATGACCTGCACTACCAGATGTATCAGGGCGAGGTGTCCGAGATGCCTGACCCACAGTGGCTCACCAACCTGAGGGCCGTGTTGGACGCAGCGCGGCACCGAGAGCACCAGGAACGCTTGGACCACCAGCAGGACATCACCAGAAGCGAGGACGTCCAGGCATACTCACAGATGTACTCCCAGGATCAGCCCTCACAGGAGAACCAGACCATGGCAGTTGATCCTAATTACTCCATGGCAGACACCACTCAGCCTCACATCCCCATCATGGACCCACACACGAGCTATGGTGCGGCCACGAGTCAGCCCTACCAGCCCCAGGACTCGGTGTATGGTGGCCAGCCCCCCTCTGATGTGATGGACAGCTCTCTCTATGCCGCTGCCTCACACTCCCCCAGCAAGAGTGTAGATACTCCCCCAGTGAACCGCTATCCTCAGGTGTGTTAGCGTGTTAGTGTGTTTGTGTCTTGTGTTGCTTTGATGCTATCCAGTTGAGTTGGTTCTGCTCTGATGGCTGCTGCTTTAACACTTCAAAAGGCACTGGCTATTTTTCAGGTTTCCATTCACTTTTATACATTTTATTGTTCTTTCTCATAGTCTTTTCTCTTTGTGCCTTATGTATTCTCATTACTTTAACCCTCTGCTTTATTCATTCCATAGACATTTCCAGTAACTCCTTTCCAGTGATTGTGTCATTATAAGTTGTCTTATACAAACATACTTTCTACTAGTACCCGTGTTATCAAACTGTTCCTCACTGCATGGCCAGGAGGAGGGACCATCTGCTGTGGAGACTCCCATGATGTCACAGCCGTCACCAGAACACTCCCAGTATTCCCAGGACACCACCTACCAGGGCTCCTACCACCAGCAGGAGCCTTACCTCCACCCCACTACCCAGCAACCCAATAGCTTCGGTTAGTTCCCCACACTGCAGGACACTTGAGTCTAAATGAGTTGTGTTTTGTTGTGGGGCAGAATTTTTTGACAGTTACATCCATTAATCCGACTTAGACTACTGGAGTTTCTAGATGGTCCACTAAGTAACTTGCCAATTTGAGGAGAACCTGTTTAAATTCCAGTGGTTTACTGGAAGACAGGGGCATGTTAATCTAAATGAATTGTGTTTTGTTGTGGAGCAGAACTTCATGATAGAGGCCAATTTAGACTAGGAAAAACTTTCAAACCAGATCTGATTCAGTAAATAACTTTGGCAATCTTAGGAAAATCTGTTTAATTTCCAGTGGTTTACAGGGAGACAGACTTGTGGGATTGTATTGGCAATCTTAGGAGAATCTGTTTAATTTCCAGTGGTTTACAGGAAGACAGACTTGTGGGATTGTATGAAGTGTGTAAGTGGCATAAGAGCATGGGAAAACAAGCAGCAAGTAGCAGGTTGAGGTACACAAGGCAGCTGATCACAACAACTAGAGTGAGGGAGTGACCAGCAGACAGAGTTAGCAGGGACATGGGAACAACTAACAACACACACACTAAGACCACAGTTCAGGTTTACTAACAGGAAGATTACCAGGCAAAGTATAAACTGAGAAGGTAAGGTAGGACAGACATCAGTATTTAGCTTGAGGAGTGACCAATGGCAACAAAAAGATAAAAGAAAAAAGGCCCTCTCAGTTGCCAGTCTCCTATGCAGTATAGTAGAATGAATCTGCAACAACGACAGGTCTGATGGTTTATATAAGAGAGAAACTAACAAATTAATGAGTTTGTGTGTTGTGTTAACAGAGCAAGGGAGTGGAGGAGAGCAGACCATGAACGACACCTCACTCGCCCAGCCCAGCAATCAGGGAGGCTACCAAGGATACCCACAGCAGGACACCTACCAGCAGTGGACGCAGCCACAGCTACAGCCCACAGAGGGAGGTGGTATGCCAGCCCCCTCTGACGCTGCCCCAAAGCCTACAGAGTCTCCAGCCCCACAGCAGCAGCAGCAGCGAACCCCTGAAGAGGAGGCGTACTGGGCCGAAATGTCAAACAAGAAGGTAAGGAGTGGTGAGGATGGGAATGTTTACTGCCTTACCTAATGCTTATCATGAAAAGTGGAATGATATTATTATTATTATTATTATTATTATTATTATTATTATTATTATTGTGAAAGTTGTTTTGGATAAGCTTTCAGAGGAGATATTTTTATTGTACACATGAAGTTCCTTTCCTTTTCACAGTTGTAGCATTTACTTTGTTTTTTTTTTACATTTTCTTCAGGATCACCTGTGAAAAGATGCAGTGTTCATGTACATTTTTTGCTTCAGTCAATTGCTGAGTTGCCTTGCATTTGCTTTTTTTCCCTCCTCTTTTTACCGATGGTCTTGATGCTGTGAGTGGGAGGAAATAATGATGACTACCCCTGTTATTAGCTTATACTACCTTGTCATTATACTGCTGGCTATACATACAGTACTACTTTGGTTAAGAAGAGTCAGACACAAGGCCCATTACTGCACAGTAGTGTGTACCTTGTGAGCCGTAGTGAGTGTCATGCTTCACTGTTGCCTTGGCCTGCACTCCTTAGAGCTAAGTTATGTAGAGCTGGAAGTAGGTGACCTGTAGCCATGACCACTTTGTCCTGTGGGCTGTAGGAAGGCAGTGACCCGCTGAAGGTGGGCAAGGGAAGGGGCCAGGAATGGAGGCATGGCCCGGATCACTCCCTCAAGCAGCATGAGGGTAGAACAAAGAGGGTGTCCTTCAAGCCACAGGCAAGTCCACTGCAGGAGAGAAAGCGAGCCGTGCCCCCGGCCACAAAGGACAAGACAGAGCTGGCCAGGAGTGCCTCTCGGACAGTTCACACTAACCCCACTAACGGTGCCGCCTCACTCACGCCACCCAGACACCCTCCCGGCACAGAGAAGCACCTCACCCACAGCGTCGAGGTGGTGGCCTCCCTCCCCGCCAACCACCCAAACCGCATCCTTCCCTTCTCTTGCATACCCCGCACCTTCCCCCCTCCCAAGTCCTTCACCCAGCAGCGCCTCAGAGTTCCCTCCAACCCTCTGGTCTTTGGCGGCTCCTTCCCCATAGACGAGCCCCTGTCGCCGCGCCAGCTGGGCTCCGGCGGCGGCAGAGGAACACAGGGCAGCCTCCCCACCACACCTCGGACCTACCAGGTGGACACACTGTGCTGCCAGGCGCCAAACCTCTGTGATGAGCATGCCAAGCTGGGCCACGACACTGAGCTGGCCCGGGCCACGGCACGCTGGGAGGCGGCACAGAGCAGGGCCAACATGGAGGAGGATGGTGAAGATGGAGATGACGAGGACGACGACGATGAGTGTGACGAGAGCATACTGAGCCCACCCATCACCGCCACTGCCACCACTGCCACCACTACCACCTGCCAGCTGCCTGCGTCCTCCCTAGCCTTCCAGGGGGCTTGTAGAAACTGTAGTGGCCCCTGTCCTCCCCCCTGCCACCCCGCACCCTGCCAGCCAGTGCTCACCTATCCTGTTGATGGCCATGTAGAAGGCGGCCTGGTTCCCCTCACTGATGATGATGATTATGACTACCAGGAGGAAGAGTATGATGAGTTTGGTGGCGACGTGTACGAGTACGAGGACGACTACGTGGAGGAGGAGGAGGAGGAGTGTGGGGAGGCCCTGGTCATGGTGGAGGGCAGGCACCGAGACACAACCACCGACTTCCACCTCAGACATCGCCACCCTCAGGTTGCCACCACCACCACCACTGCCTCACCCGCACCCTCCATCGCCGCCGCTGCCGCTGCGAATGAAACCCTGGCATCTGTGGAAATTTCTTACTCCAGCACACCCGTCGCTCAGTTGTCCTCTCCTTCGCCTCTTCTTCCTCTTCCCTCTCCTCCACTGTTACCACCATCCACACATCCACCACCACCACTACCTCCATCGACGCTCGTGGGTGACGCGCCCCATCCACCCTCGCCCCCTAACTGTCTGGCACCTCAGGTACTAATGGGCCTTGCGCTCGGCACTCTCCACTTGCCACAGACCCAATGAGTTCATTCTGTTGCCGTGCTTCGTTGTGTTTTGTTGGTTGTTCTGTTGGTGGGTCTCTATCCCTCACTTTTGGTTCATCTTTAGTTTTTATCTACATTTGCCTTGCCTGTTTATTTGCGTGTTTTTCCCAAATTTTGTTCCTAGACATTTTAGTGTGACTCTTTGTTCTTTTTATTATCCATAGCATGCTACTCTAGGCATTTTGTAGGACACTCTTATGCTTGATTTGTAGAAACATACATATCTGTGTGAAACATACCATAGCTTATAAGTGAACATAATCTAACATGAATATTGCCTGAGTTTGACTTGAAGATATAACTCACAACATTCCATCTCGTGTAGAATTGATCAGAAGGCAGAACAAGATGCAATGACTATATTGGCTTAGCACTAGTGTTGTATTGGCAATGAGTCACCACTGTACCCTCACCCGTGCAGAGCGGAGGCAGCAGCACCACCAGTAACACGAGCAAGGAGGCCAAGGCAGAGGAGAGTAAACCAGAGGAGGACAAGAAGAAGAGTGCAGCCAAGGATAGCAAGGCAGGGAACAACAAGGGAGGCTGGCTCTCTAGTTTGCTGCCTTGGAAGAGCTCCACACCACAGGCCAAGCTTCCCGATGACAATAATCCCCAGGTAAGCTCTCCGGCAAGTGAAGGAGTGTGTGTAGTGAAGCCTGTGTCAGTCTTCCTTAGCTGGATATCAAGAGGAGTGCATTTTTTATTTATATTATTTATTTTATTTTTTTATGCAAGAGGGGAAACCAGCTAAGGGCAACAAAAAAAAAAAAAAAAAAGGCCCACTTGATAGCCAGTTCCCTTAAGGATAATTAGAGTTAGCCAAAAGTCTGGGATGAATGTCTTGAATCCTCAGGTATTGGCTGTGTCATTGGGGAGCAGAGTAAGGCAGAAAATGTATGAAATGATTGAAAAAACAGCCACTTTTGATGTTATTGTCATATTGTAGCAGGGAAACACTTAACCTCTTCAGTACCATGACGCATTTTCATATTCTGCTTCCTATTTGGTGATTTTACGTAGCTTCAGAAACTTGTGTGGGTATTGAAATAGTGAAGACTGTGGCCATTAATCTTCTGATCTCCATAGACCCTTCCTAATGTCAATAAAATGGTCTAATTGTTTACAAATCTCAAGGTAAAAATATTTTCCAGTACTGAACGATTAAAATAGTGAAGACTGTGGCCATCAATCTTCTGACCTCCATAGACCCTTCCTAATGTCAATAAAATGGTCTAATTGTACAAAAATCTCAAGGTAGAAATGTTTCTTAGTATTGAAGGGATTAGAATAGTGAAGACTGTGGCGATCAATCTTCTGAGCCTTCCTAATGTCAACAAAATAGTCTAAATGTTCACAAATCTCAAGGTAAAAATGTTTCCCAGTATTGAAAGGGTTAATTTTAGTGAGTCAATCATGTGTGTCTCACGGTGGACAGATTGTGTGGGACCCGGATAAGAAGAAATGGGTGAACAAGGACGGCACAGAGGAGACCACCGCCCCTGTTGCTCCACCCCCAAAGATGCCACAGCCAGGCCGGGGACTGCCATCCAGGGGAGTCAATCGCAGTGAGTCAACACACCACCACACACACCCACTTCCTCTTCTCTCCCAGCACAGGCAGCTCTCGCCATAATGCTGTTCTGGTGCTTAAGAAATTGACTCTTTAAAATTTTTTTCTTGGTAACAATATTGTGATGTATATAACTAAAGCGTCCAATTTTTTACTGAAAATTTTGCTCGGTGTAGTAAAAGATAGAAAAAATTCCATTCTTGCAGTCTACAAGTTTTCTATATATAATTTTTTCCTTTCTCAAGTAGTAAAAAGCATGCATAGTTTTATCACCATTGTAGTTAAGAAATATTTACATCATACTCGTCCTTTATTGCACTGTTCATGCCATTTTGCAGCTGTATGTGTGTGTTTTCCGCAGTGACGCGCTATGTGGACCCCATGAAGGACAAAGGGACAGGAGGAGCGGCAACACAACCTCCAATGCTTCCCTCAGTGCCCATGGTGAGCCCCTCTGTGTCCCCTTCCCTCATGGTGCCCCAGCCTATGCCACCCACACAGGAGAACAAGGAAGCTGGCGGCCCACAACCACAACCACAGCCTCAGCAGCAACCACCACAGCAGCAGCCCCCACAGAACCCCGAGGTGGCCCAGGTGAGTGTGGTAGTGTGTGGTGCTGCATGGAATGGTCTGGTGGGCAGTGGATAGTGTCGTTTTAAGGGTTGTATTCTCAAACACTTCTGCGTTTCACCTCCACTTTGACAAAGGCTTTATTTAAACTTACACAAGTTTTTTTAAGATGTTTTTACGGTTCTAGAGGCAGAGTGACAAGATTTCTGCATTATTAACTCTAGAAACACTCTTGAAAACCATGCTAGTCATCTCTGCAGCCTTGGGAAACGGTTACGATTAGAGAGAATAGCATTTTTAAGGTGTTTTTACAATTCTAGAGGCAGTGTGACAAGATTTCTACATTATTAACTGGAGAAACACTCTTGAAAACCTCCTTAATCATCTCTGTGGCCTTGGAAAAGAGTCATGGTGAGAGAGCAGAGTGTTTCTGAATACAAGTCTAAGAATAGATCAGTTAGACATTGTGTGGATTGTCATTTTGTGTTATCTCTGTTCCATCCTTCATTTGTGTTTCTCTCTCCATGGTGTTACTTATACATATATATTGTTGTTATTGGGAGTTTAATGTGCTACTACTACTACTACATACTGCTACTATGTGAAACTAACAATATATAATAGAGCCTTAGTACAAGTGATTCAAGGTGCTACACATTTCCAGGGTATCTGTGTAAAAGGATTAAAGTGGTGACAGCATCTTGTACCCTGACACTGAGCTCTACTTCTCTTTCAATCATAGTCTTGTATATTATCGGTACAAGTGGTCCAAGTTACTACACGTTTCCAGGGTGTCTGTGTAAAAGGGCTCAAGTAGTGACAGCATCTTGTACCCTGACACTGAGCTTTACTTCTCTTTCATAGTCTTGTATATGATCAAAATTTCTCTCCTGGCTGCACCTACCCAAGAAAACAGGCAGCTGGTGATGTTCGCCTAGGGTAAGGAGATTAAAGGGTGTCTGAAAAGTGGAGTTTGTCTATGGTTCGTATTTTCAAACACTTCCATGCTTCACTTCCACTATTTCAAAAGGCTTTATTTAAATTTACACAAGTTTTTAAGGGTGTTTACAGTTTTTAGAGGCAGAGTGACAAGATTTCTGCATTATTATCTGGAGAAACACTCTTGAAAACCCTGCTAATCATCTTTGGCCTTGGGAAATAGTTATGGTGAGAGCAAAGCCTTTCTGAATATAGATCTTATTACTCTTGTGACTTGAGTTTCTCCTTAGTGCCACAAAAAACGGGACTTTGCACACAGAAACAGCATTTGAATCCTGAATGGTGGAATGTAGTATTTCTCTCTTCAAGCACTGTCTTGCCCAGCTCTCAGCCTTACAGCACACAGCTTTATTGTTTTTTGTTTCTCGGGCATCTTAATGCATTGCCCCCCCCCTCCCCCCACACACACACACACCTTAATCTCAGGTGTAAATACTAATAGGTGTAGGAAAATTGTTAACCAAATTTCTTTACCAACCAAATATTCGTAACTATTTTGACAAAGATTGTGGCCACAGACTTCACACTTAATTATGTCTTCTTCTTAGCTTGCCATTCCTAGTTTCAAGTTCACTAGGAAGGAGCAGAAGCAGGAGGAGGATGAGGAGGGGGTGGAGGAGGTGGAGATGGAGATGGAGGAGGACGATGATGAGTATGAGGACTGTAGTGGAGCAGAGAGTTTCATAGGTAACATTCCCTGGTGGGGACGTGTACCTGTAGCAGCTTGGAGTGCATTGCTATCCCATATAGCCTGGCTAGAGTGTGGGAGTGCTAGGGACATGAACCAGCAGTAGTGGTGGTGATGGGTGGTAGTGTGTTGGTGGTGGTGTTGGTGGTAGTGGTAAGCATTGCACTTAAGTTGATGTAGTCTTATAAATGTGAATTGATTCATTGGAAAGCTAGAAATGTAAGTATCTTGTATACATGCAGCTTGTATTGCTTACAGTTTTTTGTTAATTTTAATTATATGTTGAAATTAATCATTTACAAATTGACATATGCAATACTTGAACCACAAGAAGTAGTGTTTAGATCAAGATGTTTGTGGGAAGCACAGACCAATGTCACTACTACACACTAATGTTCCCCACCAGAAGAGGAACAGTAAACAGTGAACAGTTGTCAGCCAGCAGGCCAAACAGTAGAACATTTCAAGAATGGTTACTTATTTTATGTTTCATGATTGGGAATGTTCTTTACTAAAGCAATAACATTTTCAGAATGGTGAGGTAGATTGTTATTCCAGATGTGGTTGTAGAGTGCAGGTGTGATGAGGAATGTGTCACAAATAACAGGACTCACAGCATGTGCTGCTTCAAAGCTGTAATTCTCTAATTGTACATTGGAATGTTGTCTTGAATCCTTCAAGTACTAGTGTCAGAATGTTGCATTGCCAAGATAGTGACATAGCTTTAACAACACACTGTAAGACTAAGCTGACAGCACCTTACTTCACCACAAAGTGTGCTGTCTTCAGTCATAACTCTATTTTACTATAAGCCCTATGAATATATAAGCCTAACATCCACTGTCACCATCATGACGCTGAGTTTAATTTCATAGATGAGGCGAACGCGCTATATATCAGAAAGCTCCATTGATTTAGAGGATGACTGGCCACCCGCCAATACTGAGGTAAAGCCCTGTGACCTCTGAGGGAGCCGAGAGAGCTAAGGGTCACGATCATGGCTGGGTCTTCTCTCTGTAGCTGGTGTGGGTGTGAGTGTGTACTAATCTGCTGCTACTGTCTGCCCCACACTCATGATTGTGTGGTGCACTTGACAGGTGCTTGGTGTGAGAGTGTTTGGTGACACTTCATGCTCCTTCCTATGTGACAAACACCTTTTTAATCCCTCACATGTCTTGAGTCCTTTTCTCTCTTGGCTTTGTATGAGTGTCTTTTTCCTGTAGCTTTTAATGTCCTGCTCTGTCTTGCCCTGTCTTGTCTTGCCCAGTCTTGTCTTGGAAGGTTCCTAAGATATTTCCTTCCTTCCTTGTTTCTTGTAAGTCTGAGACATTCTCTCCTCTCCTGTATGACACATTGACTATTTCTGAGTTTTTTTCTTTTCCTTGTGCTTGTTTGAGTGTTGCTCAAACAAGTTACCTTTAGTCTGGCTATATATAATCTCCTCTTTCCATTTATCATCTTAGTAAGACTGCTTTCACCTTTTTCATATGAGTGTGTGTGTGAGAAATAGATTATCTTGCACTTTCTGTGTAGAAGGCTGCACATAAAGATTTATTGCTTTTGTGCTGTTGTTGCTTGAATTTGGTTAAGATTAAAACTAAGCACAAAGAGCAGATTCCACAAACTTGAGCATTTCCCTTTCACTTGTGCATAAAAGCATCTGGCGTTTGATGTGACCTTTAGCTCTGTACAAAGCTCCCTTTTTGCTGGTGATTGGGGTGTCTGCCCTGTCCCGGCTGGTGTGTTGGGGCTTGGTTTGAAGCTCTGTGGTATTGAACACTAAGGGAGAGTGAAGGAGTGAAGTGTGTGCTGAGCAATCAACACTGTTTATTTGATTGGTGGCTAAGTAAGTCCTGCCCACACTGTCTGCCTTGGCTTATACTGTGTAATGTTGACCTGACGCTGCCTTTGTCATGATAGCCAGACATAAGCTTTGTGTCCCTGTGGGTGGGGCTTACACCAGGCCTCTTATGTGAATGATGAACTTCCCTGGTATGCATTGGAGTGAATTTGTCTTGTTTTGAAATGTGACTCATACAACTGTGCCATCTGCCAAGACACACTCAGTTGTAATCACTGGCATCACCTTCCCTGCTCTTTCCTTGAAGTTGTACAGATGAACCTAACAGACCAAACTGTACACCACTTGCTTCTCATGCCTTTTTCAAAACTGAACTTCTCTCACCCATACAAGCTTGGAGAGAAGTATACAAGGCAGTGGGACCCAACAGAGTCTTGACATTGCATTGTATTATGTTACTTCCAGTGTGTTTGAGACTGTCTTGGTTGCTTCCTTCCAGAAGTGTCTGCACTCAACACAAATCTTGCATAGTGACTGTGTGTCTTGTGTGTGAAGGCTCGTCAGATGTCACATTTTATAATTTAACAGCATAGTGTACTGAACTAGTTCTTTTTCTTGGTAATAGTTAGGTTTTGAAATGAACTTGATAATTGTGTTGAGATTAAAGTCAGTCCAGTGAAGAGGTAGGCCAGGGAAAACATTGATCCAATATCTTCAGTGAATGCTTGAAGTAAACATTAGCAGTGAAGTAAATGTTGTACCAGAATAAAGAGCATATCAATGTAGTGCTGGCTGGTAATGCTTCCCGTCAGCCTGAGTTTAGTTGTAACCGCAGTGTTCTGGGTAGGGAGGTAATGCTGTCTTTGGAGTGGAGTGGTGTAGTGCATCACGAGTAGCACCGTCAGCTTCCCTTCACTGAGGCAGACTCGATGCACTTGTCAGATGTTCCTTGAAGTCACTGAGCAACAAACTAGACGTTGTTGATTTTTCTGAGTGGATGTTTGATCTGATTTGTGGTGCGTGTCTGAAGAGTGAAAGAAACTTGAGTTTGGAGTAATTTTTCATGATTGCTTGGGGCTCATTTCCATTAATTCTTGTTAGAAAAATTGAATGAAGCAGTGAATCTAACTTACTTTGCTGAGCTTTGCATTAAATAAATAATTGTGTGTGTGTGTGTGTGTGTTGATGCATGTGTGTGTGCACCTTGTTGTGGTGGTGAGGCCTGCACCTAATGACACGTCCTTTCCTCTTTGCTTCTCAGGGGACATTGAGTGAGGAGATGCGCGGGGCGGTGCCCATGATGGCCCCGCCGATGGGTCAGCCTCAGTTCTTTGACCCGTCGCAGTTCAAGCCTTCCCCCGGCACGCCTGTCAACGCGGCCCGGCGCGCTGGTCCTGGCAGGAGATCCTTCCCTGCCAACCGATAGGGGGCATTGCTCCCTCGCTGGGCGGGCTCCTGATAACCTTTGTTATGCTGTGATCCACACCTGTCTCCTATACTAGGTTTTAATTGGATTTTGTTTATCCCGAATATTACAGAGTATTTATTGCATAGACTATATCACTGAAATTTTTGAATCTGATAACAACATTGTATTGAGAGTTATCCTGTAGCATATATATATATACAAATATGTATATGGAGGTGTACCTTCCACGGGGAAAATTTAGTAGAGTTTTTAATTTTGTCAACAGAAATGCATATCTAAATCTAGGATGTTTATAATTGTTATTATTATTATTATTATTATTATTATTATTATTATTATTATTATTATTATTATTATTATTATTATTGTTGTAATTAGTGAGTTGCGGCTAGGGTGTTGAGGGGGACACTGTATGAATGAATCCTTGCTCACTATGCGGCTGGCCATGGCCGGCGGGACTGAGGCAAACAGGGTCCTGGGTAATGAATGCCCTCTTGGTGGTATACAGTCACTCCTCAGGCGATGACACTGGCTCTTAGTAAACACTGGTCACTTCTGTCTTCATCAAAACATTAGCCATAAAAGTGCAAAGTAGTCTTCACGATATTTCATTACTATTATTCTTAGTGTATGGTTGTGGTGGGTTGGATCACCACCTTGTCATTGTCAGTGGTGGTGGCAGTGGTGGTGTGAGTGGCGAGTGGGAGAAGTGTGCTGTAAGTGTGTGTGATGTGATGAGGTGTCTTGCTGTCTGGTTGCAGAGGATTTGGTCACCACCCTTGTTAGTGATGGTGGTGGTGGCGGTGTGAAGGATGAGTGAACGAGTGTGTGAAGTGTGGTGTAGTTTTGCGTGGCATGTGATGTGCAGGGTCTGACTACTGACGGTTATCATCTTTATTGTGACGTGAAGGCTGTGGGTGGTGTGGCGTCTCCCAACCCTTGCTGCTCCTAGGCTGTAATAGAGAAGTGGACTGTGTATACTTAACACTTACATTGGAAAGGTTTAGGCTGTGTTGAGTTCGTCTTCTTTCATTGTAGAGATGATTCCAGATGGGAGGGAGTGCCGACCTGCAGCTCTTGTGCCACTCTTCAGCTTGTGTTCCTTGTTGCTTCAGTAGCCTTACTTAATTCACACCTGTATTTCATTTAACAGACAAATACGTACCAGTGGTAGTAGTGGACATATTCTACAGTGCAATTTTATTATAATGCATATATTGTTACAGAGATTATTCTTTATAGGGGGAGCCAAACTTCTATCACTTTGTAACTCCAGATTTTGTGAAGAGTTTGAAGGGGAACTGCAGATAACAATGCTCGGGTGCTGTGCCCATCACATTCACGTGTTGCAATATGAAGGTGCAGGTGTCATTGGTGTTGTGCAAGTTGTCAGTGCTCAGAGAGGTGTTGTAGGTGTAACGGAAGTAGTGAGTGTTTAGTGGGATTACGATGGTGGCGTTGAAGCATTGCTGTGTTGCCTGGAGAGCTGTCACAAAGAGGAGTGGTGAGGCCCACCCTTGGTGGCGAGGGACGTTATCTCCCCGGCAATATGCGTAGTGATATTAACGAACGCAGAACACTAAAGGAAAAAGAAATTGGTGCTTGTGATAGAAAATGGCTTAACTATGCAACTCCATAATTAAAATGCTAATGGGATTTTTTTCATTGGAAGCTTCTTGAGACTTTTAACATTTGTTCCAGTTGCGTAGGCCGTTTTAATGCCATTGCTCTGTGGGACTGTGGAAGGTTGCAGCGGAAGTCTGAGCAAGGCAGCAGGTGCATGAAAGGCAGTGGAAGGCTGCTGCTGCTGCCGCTGTTGTAGGAGGAGGGCAGGCATGAGGTGCTTCTCCTTGGGTGGGGGAGAGTTTCATATTTTATACCTTAAGTAAAGTTGCTCTCAAGGTGACTAATGGTGAGTTTTTATACGGGATTCGTGATATGAGGTTATCGTGAGTTTCCCAACAGCATAGATGAATGGCGTCCTCCGATGAGTCAGGCTGTGAGGCGGATTTGTTTCCCACAGACTAGCTCACCCACCCTCCCTCCCTCCCACCCTCCTGCTCCTTGGTTTTGACTGTTATCACCCCCACCCTACCCCATTATTATTATTCCTGTAAGAGAGAGATTCTATAGGACTGTCTGGTTAATGTATAAATTCACACAGGAACCAGAGATGTACCTTGATGATTGTGGTGAGGAGAAAGGGAGCACCAGCTGGGCCCTGAGGCTGCGGGAGGCTGGTGTAGAGGCGTCACTTGAGTGTTAACATTATTTTCCCTCCCGTGCGAGTGTTGATCAGCATGGCCAGTGTGCTTCCTTTCCCCACAGTAGTTATTCAAGGCTGGTATGGGTATATTTAATATGTTTTGTGTACATATTGATATAGTAAAATATACATGGTTCCCTTCATACTCCTGCTTGTTCATACCCTAGTGAAGAAACTTTATGCTAATAGTTTAATAAAGTTGTAAATTAATCTCTCTCTCTCTCTCTCTCTCTCTCTCTCTCTCTCTCTCTCTCTCTCTCTCTCTCTCTCTCTCTCTCTCTCTCTCTCTCTCTCTCTCTCTCTCTTGTTCATACCCTAGTGAAGAAACTTTATGCTAATAGTTTAATAAAGTTGTAAATTAATCTCTCTCTCTCTCTCTCTCTCTCTCTCTCTCTCTCTCTCTCTCTCTCTCTCTCTCTCTCTCTCTCTCTCTCTCTCTCTCTCTCTCTCTCTCTCTCATTAATCTTCTTTTCCATACCTTGTTCTCTTCCTCATGGTTCCCTTCATACTCCTGCTTGTTCATACCCTAGTGAAGAAACTTTATGCTAATAGTTTAATAAAGTTGTAAATTAATCTCTCTCTCTCTCTCTCTCTCTCTCTCTCTCTCTCTCTCTCTCTCTCTCTCATTAATCTTCTTTTCCATACCTTGTTCTCTTCCTCTTCCTCTTTCTCCTGAAAAGGTAAGGACGATTTAATATGAAGTGAACTTAAATAAATAAAATATATCAAGAAATGCTTTTAACTTCCCACTGATATGAAATTGTGTTTGATATACGCTTCAATAGTGAACTGTCTCGTCTATCTTTAAGCTCTGAAGATGTCTAAGTAGTGATAGGAGGTGGTTTTGGAGTGTCTAGTTGAAATATTAAGCCAGAACTCACTTAACAGCTATTCAATCTTAGCTACACATCCTTGCCCTTATAAGATCTTGGGCTACACATCCTTGCCCTTGTGAAATCCTTGGCTACACATCTTTCCCTTTGTAAAATCCTTGGCTACACATCCTTCCCTTGGTAAAATCCTTGGCTACACATCCTTCCCTTGGTAAAATCCTTGGCATCCTTCCCTTGGTAAAATCCTACACATCCTTCCCTTGGTAAAATCCTTGGCTACCCATCCTTCCCTTGGTAAAATCCTTGGCTACACATCCTTCCCTTGGTAAAATCCTTGGCTACACATCCTTCCCCTTGTAAAATCCTTGGTTACACTTCCTTCCCCTTGAAAAATCCAGTGGCGGATCCAGTATCAAAATTTACGGGGGGAGTGTTGAGGGTGGGTTAACCTGAATTCCTGTACCCCTTGACATTGGTGGTGAGCCTTACCAGTTGGGGGTTTGAGGCTCCCGAGACATTCATCGAAAATTTAGCAATCTTGATGGCATTTTTAAGCTATATATAGAAGTATTTCAATGTTATAAAAGCAATAATAATGTACTAATATAACTTCATAATTATATTAGTTTTGTTCAATGAAAATAATTAGTAGCATTTTTGGAAGGCAGTTTCCTGTTATATATTCATTCCAGGTAACATTCTTAGATCCATACTTTTGTGATATTTGAAACAATGCGAGAGTTTTAAAACAGGAAGAATAAAAGAGATGGAAAGATGGAATAAGGAAACGAGAGAGTTAAGGATTAAGACACCAATTATTATGCATACATACATACACCGTTAAAATTGCTCCTTACACACACACACACACACACCAGTTGATTTCCTGAAAGAGTAGAGTTAAGTCGTTAACAGCACCGCCGGTACACCCAAACACCACAGTACCACCACACACACACACACACATTTCCTGCACCAAGCTCAAGCAGCACTACTGAATTAAGGTCAGTGGAGTGGTGCCATGGTGGGCGGGTGACGGGGCGGCTTCACCCCAGTCCACCTGACAGCTTGGCCATAACACACTCCTCCTCTTACTGTCGGGTCTCACTGGTCATATGGGTAGTTTTTGAGGTCATTGCTTTATTTATTTATTTATTGTTTTTGTTTTTGTTACGCGTAAGAATGTGAAACAATTGTAAATTTAGGAAAGTAGCGAAGGGTAAACAAACAGTCGGTCAGCTTAGGCCGTAGGCCTTAGGGAAAGACAGGTCGTCTCTTATCAGGTATTATTGCCGTCATTTCTCACACATTGTAAGCCAAACATGGCTCAGAGTGGAGCCACCTGCCCATCATTACATCACATCATATCGTATAGACTCGACATGGCCTAATTTTGTGATGAGAGGCAAGATGGCCGCTCCGCCAGCCAGCCGGATTTTATATTTTCTATTTTATTTGTTTACATTTCTGCTTCACGGTCTAACTTGTTGTAGAATGCCTCAAAAGAAAGCGCAGACTCTGTAAAATGTGTTGAAATACTCGCCAAGTGAAAGTAGGTGGATGTTTTAGCAGTGTTAAAATTGAAATGTTTTTATACTTTTACTATAGTTGATTTACATATCTCTTTTAAAACTAGTTAGGCTGGAGATGTTTTGATGTTTTGAAAATTAGTTAAAGTATTTATCAAGTCATAAAATAGCAATCATTCGGCCGTGGCTTTGTTTTTTCTATAGGTCATTTTTCAAATTATTTACGTAATTTAGTCTCCCCTGTTCGCGTTCTCTCTGATGACCACAGCCCAGATAACTCATCATAGCCCCGGGCTGGCGCCACTCTTCCAATTCCCAGTTCGTCATTATTTTGTCTAATATCTTGTGTTTTTTGTGTGTTTTCGTGTGTTTTTAGGCTCAGATGTGTAGGCAGTAGCAGTAAAAGGAAGAAAAAAGGAGAAATAAAGGAAAGTAAGGAGGAAAGAAGGAGAAAGAGAGTAGTAAGAGGAGCAGCTGTCAAGCCACAATACTTGACTCTCCCTCCAGTTCCTCAATATTTTGCCTAATATTTAGTGTTTTGATGTGTTTCTAGGCTCAGGCGGGTAGATGGAAGCAATAGAAGAAAGGAAAAAGGATAAACAAATGAGGGTGAAGAAGAGAGGAAGAAGGGAAGCAAAGGTGGAAGAGGAGCCAAGCCATAGTATTTAGGTAAGTCTCCCTTGTAATCTTGCCGTTCTTTATAATACATTTTGGTATTTTTAGTATAATTGGAATGTTTTAAGTGTGCTTGATAGTGTTGTAGGGTATTATAAATGTGTTTTAAGTTAATTTTGTGTGTTTTCAGTGTGTAATAGATGTTTTAGGTATTTTTACGAGTATATGGTGCGTTTGCCGTTTGGGGGCATTTTAAAGTATTATATGGTGTTCTTTGTGTGTGTTGGGTTAGTTTTGAGTCTTTTAAGTTCTTTGGGTGTGTGTGGGAATGATTTTGATGTTTATTAGGTGTTTCTAGTGAGTTTTTTGTGTGTTTGTTGGCATTTTGCGGTGTTGCATGGTGTTTTGGGATAATTTTGAGTGTAAGTTGTTGAGTGTGTCTTGGGTGTGTGTGCCGGTGGTTCTATGTTTACTGGGTGTTCCTAGTGAGTTTTGCGTGTGTTTATTGGTATTTTGAGTTGTTGCATGGTGTTTTGAGTGTGTTTTGGGTTAAATTTGAGTGTTGCAAGTAGTTTGGGTGTGTGGGGTGCTTTTTCTGGGGTGGGGGTGGGTGGTTGGTATTGGTGTATATTGTGTTTCTAGCGAGTTTTAATAAGTGTTTGTTGATATGATAATTGGTGTGTTTTATGGTTTATTTTGTGTTTTGTGTGAGTTTGATGTGTTTTGGACGTATTATGTGTGGGTTTGAGTGTATGCAGTGTGTAAAATAAGCGTGGTCGCAGTATTACAGAAAGATCGGTAATGAGCTCTGATCGCTACGAGTACCACCGAGAGTGAGAGGCTAACCCGCGCACTCATGGTGGTCCCGTTTGTGTGTGTATTTACCTAGTTGTAGTTTTACAGGGCCTGGGCTTTATGCTCGTGTGGCCCCGTCTCCATATCTACACTTATCCAATCTTACTTTAAAAGTATGCACACTCGTTGCAGACACTACTTCTTCATTTAAACTGTTCCACGTCTCAATAGATCTCTGCGGGAAACTATATTTTTTAATATCTCTCAGACATCTTCCTTTTCTCAGCTTTTTACTATGCGATCTTGTGCTTCGGATGTCATATTCTTCCCTCAGGATCAGTTTCTCATTATCCACTTGGTCCATTCCAGTGTATGTGTGTGTGTGTGTGTGTGTGTGTGTGTGTGTGTGTGTGTGTACTAGATAAAATACAGGCTCTCACACACTCCTACCACGCAAACTTCCTGCCATGCCCATCACTGCTCTGTCCCACACACAGCGCTACTCCATGCCCATCCACCCTGTCGCGCTGTGCTCACCACCACAGCCAGGAAGCCACCGTGCACCGTGCGTGGTGCTGCACACAGGGCGAGGCTACGTATGGGTCCGCCACCCTCCATAGTCCATAGTGAAGGTAAGAGAGAGAGAGAGAGAGAGAGAGAGAGAGAGAGAGAGAGAGAGTGAGTTGAACGGTATAAGACGGCGTGTAATAGAATTAACAATTAAATTTCTTGGTATCAAGTTTTCCCGCCTTTTCTTAGGTGTAAACTTTTTCTATTCTGTAATAAGTGAAATGTGTAAGTGTTGCATTCCTCTTGTTTTATTACGTATGATTAATGATAACAGCTGGCACCTTCCTTGACTCATATTAATGTTTACTATAGTACACATGCATCTTTCAGCCAGCCTGTCTTTATCATGATTGAGCCAGACACCGTCCAAAAAGTGTTTATTCTTGTTGTAGTTTGGCCGTATTTTTCCTCCGTCTCGCGCCGGTATACTATTAGGGTAGCTTATATTTAATAAATCTGGTGTGTCCTTTTCAGAGCTGGTGCACATTGCTATAAAGAGAGGACTCCGTTGCAAGGCAGGCTTTAACCTTGGGAAAACTGGCAATTTTATCCCACATCTGGATTCAGCAAGTCCAGGCTGCACTACAACAAAACGATAAAAGCGTTTAAAGGCTCTGACAGCTCCGTGACTCCGTCGCGCCGTCCATGGACTCGATTGCGTCAGCCCCGTCATGTTTTCCGCCTTCCTCGCCGTCTCAGTTGTCACGCAGCCCCCTGACTCACCACGCAGGTAAATGAGAGACTAATTACTTCTCAGGCTCCTCAAGTAACAGTTGTCATGACGGATACAAGAGAGGAAGTTAGGAAAAGATAAGGTTGGCCTCCCGCCAACTGTGTTTGCATGTATCCTCGTGTTTGTACACAGCTGTACCTTTTTACGTGAGGGAAAACTGGCCAAAGGCAACATAAAGCTATTAAAAAGCTCCATTTAGTTGCCAGTCCCCTTACAGGTCTTAGAGGATTAGCCTCCCCAAAAAAAAAAAAAAAAAAGTCTTGAAGCCTTCCTCCTAAAATGAAATCAAGTAGGTAAATGTTTAGCATCTGTCCTTGTCAGCAGCGCATGACACGCTGCGTGTTGTGGTTGCACAGTACACACACTACTTACCACCTAGTATGTATTGGACACTCACTCTTAATTCACGTCTAGTAGGTAGACTAACAATTTTTTTTTTTCGCCGCACGGTGGCCTATTACTGACTCCTACTGATGCTTTTGGAAATGAGCACATCACACCAAAAGCAGTTATTATATCGTATTAAGTTTACGTTAGGTTAGATTAGCTTATGTTAGTTTAGATTTAGGGTTAGGTTAATTTATATTTAGTTTGTCTTAGTTGAGTTGGTCAGAGGAACCAAAATAGACCAAATTTTGCATTTGCTGAGAAGGTCTTAAGGAGACAAATGGCAAACAAAGGGCCTCTTGTCATTATTTACCACAAGATAGCAAGAGGTGCAACATTCCAACAGTGAAGAAAAGGATTAAGACAGTCAGTCAGAGGAGAGGAGATGAAATGACAAAAAGCTTTTGATTCCACCCTATCTAATAAAACTGTGTGAGTGGAACCACCTCATACATGTGAAGGATAATCCATACATGGGCAGATAAGACCCTTGTACAGAGTTAGCAGTCAGGAGTGTAAGAAAAACAAGTGAAGACAACTCAGACACCTAACTTCATACAAGCTGTTTTAGTAAGAGTTGAGATGTAAAGCATCCAGTTTAGGTTATAAGCAAAGGACAGACCAACCATGAATGATTCTCTCTCTCTCTCTCTCTCTCTCTCTCTCTCTCTCTCTCTCTCTCTCTCTCTCTCTCTCTCTCTCTCTCTCTCTCTCTCTCTCTCTCTCTCTCAGGGACATGAGATTTCAGTGATGAAGTTTGTGGTGGAGCATGTGAGTAAGGATTGAGGATGGCTAGGCAGGCTGGGATGGTCTCCCCGGCCACCCTGATAGTATCCACACCACTCCACTCTCCCTTATTTCCACCGAGGGACACAGTGCACCTCATCTCACGCAGGTAAGTTTGTGTACCTGTACGTGTGTGTGTATTTACCTAGTTGTATTTACCTAGTTGTAGTTTTACAGGGCCTGGGCTTTATGCTCGTGTGGCCCCGTCTCCATATCTACACTTATCCAATTTTTCTTTAAAACTATGTACACTCTTTGCTGACACCACTTCCTCACTCAAACTGTTCCAAGTCTCAACACATCTTTGCAGGAAACTAAATTTTTTAACATCTCTCAGACATCTTCCCTTCCTCAGTTTCTTACTATGCGATCTTGTGCTTCTAATGTCATATTCTTCTCTCAGGATTAGTTTCTCATTATCCACTTGATCCATTCCGTTAATCAATTTATAAACTTGTATCAGATCCCTCTCTCTCTCTCTGTTCCAGGGTTGGTAGATCCATAGCTTTTAGTCTCTCCTCATATGTCATCCCTTTAAATTCTGGAACCATTCTTGTAGCCATTTTTTGTAGTCTCTCCAATTTCCTTATGTGTTTCTTTTTATAGGGGGTCCACACAACTCCTGCATATTCCAATCTAGGTCTTATTTTAGTACTTATCAATTTCTTCATCATTTCTTTGTCCATGTAGTGAAATGCTAATCCAATATTTCTTAGCAAATTATACGTCTCTCTGAAAATTCTATCAATATGGCTTACCGGTTGACTTTTCTTCCACTGTCACTCCCAAGTCCTTTTCCTTTTTTACTTTTTCTAGTTCTACTCCATCTCCCATCTTATAGATTCCCACTGGTTGTCTTTCACTTTTTCCCATTTCCATGACATGGCTTTTGTCCACATTGAATTCCATCTCCCATTTTTTTACTCCATTTCCAGATATTGTTTAAGTCTTCCTGTAGTATTTCACAATCCTCTTTTTGTTTAATGACTCTGCACAGTTTCACATCATCCGCAAACAGATTTATGTAGCTGTTCACTTCCTCCGGCATGTCGTTTATATATACGAGAAAAAGTATTGGCGCCAATACTGACCCCTGTGGCACTCCGCTGTCTACTGTTCTCCACTTGGACTTCATATCTTTAACTATCATCATTATTTCTCTCCCCCTCAAGTAATTTTTCATCCATCTCAATGTGCTTCCTTTTAAGCCACCCTTCTCCTCTAACTTCCATAGTAATCTTTCATGTGGCACTTTATCAAATGCCTTTTTTAGATCTAAATAAATACAGTCAACCCATCCCTCTCTCTCTTGTACTTTATCAACTATTCTAGAGTAGAAACTCAATAAATTTGTTACACATGACTGACCTTTTCTAAAACCAAATTGGCTATTTGATAATAATTTGTTGTCTTCAAGAAACTCAATCCATTGTTTCTTTATTATTCTTTCACACATCTTGCATATTACACTAGTTAGTGATACCGGTCTGTAATTTAAAGGTTCTTCCTTCCTTCCACTCTTATATATGGGAACCACCTCAGCTCTTTTCCATTCCACTGGCACTGTTCCATTTTCTATTGAGCATTTTATGATGTTGTATATAGGACTTGCTAGTTCTTCCCTACATTCTTTCAGTATTCTGCCTGAGACTTCATCCGGTCCCATTGCCTTTTCCTCATCTAGTTCCGTCATCAACTTTTTTATTTCAAGCTTGGTTACTTTAATCTCTTTCATATGGACAGTCTCTCTATTACCCTGTGGTCTTTCAAATTTGAATTCCTTACTAAAGACCTCATGAAATTTACTATGTAACAGTTCTGCCATGCTTTTTGGGTCTTCCACCATGTGTGTGTGTGTGTGTGTGTGTGTGTGCTCTAATACAAGAGTTAACCAATACTCTAAATCCTTCACACCTTTCTCTAGTAAACTCCTGAACTCCCTGCCTCCTTCTGTATTTCCATCTTCCTACCACTGGACATCTTTTAAGAGGAAGGTGTCAACACATTTGTCCCTGTCCTTTGGCTAATTCTGTACCAATCTTTTAGTGAACTTGCAATTCAAGTGGGCCTTTTTTGAAACTTTTGTTGCCCTTGGCTGGTTTCTCTCTTGCATAAAAAAAGATTGTGTGACTTTGCTTGGCTGGGTTTTTTATATGCCTTGGTGTACCACAAATGTGATTACAAGTGAGCAGTTTTGACAGTTTCAGATTGATAAGATGATATGAAGGTAAATGATTGCTAAACATGAACTTTTGTTGACTCCTTTCTTTTGTTGTAGGCTTTGGAGGTCCAGTGGCACACTGCACACTGCACACTGCTTGCATAAACGTGTGTGCAGAGTGCGAGACTGAGAGTGGCAAGGATGGAGGATGCTTGAAGACAGAGAGGGGCAAGGATGGAGGATGCTGCAACATTCACAGCATCATTGGTTCATGCTTTCTTGTATTGTGGAAAGTAGTGCACACAGTTTTGACTGAAGGATTGTATGTCATCACTCATATTGATAGATTGTGACATTGTGTTGACCTTTGTGCATCAAATCACTTCATTACATGTCAGTGTATATTTAGCTACAAGGAGTAACGGTTTGTGAGATTTGCAATGTGTAAAAAGTGACTTGTAAGAAATCTTGCATTATGAAGATTTGTTTAAAGGTGTTTGTTTATCAGAATGATCTAGTTGTGTCAGTCTAAACAGTCCAGACTGTACAGACATGAACCATTGGCCATTGCTCTTCCTGCACAAGGAATTTCAGTCATCACTGTAAGGTGTGTGTGTGTGTGTTTGTGTGTGCAGCTTTGTGGGCAAGTGTGTCAGTCATTCTTTGATGTCAGTGTCTTTCAATTAGGGAAAAATGTTGTGTGTAATTAGGTTTATATACATCTTTGAGTGAGACTGTTCAAACTGATTAAATAGTAAATTTGTCAACTTTGTAGAGCTTTGCCATCACTGTTCTGTGCAAGATTTTGGGGCCGTATTCTGCAAACTGTCATAGCTAATGACATGATGGTAAGAGACCAAATGGTGCATTTTAGACACAATTCCCTCTGTGACAGGCTCTAACCTTGTGACTTGCCATAAGTGCCAGGACAGGGTTCAACATGGTGGGGCTTGGCTGTGTATACCATAGCATCATCCCCGACAGTTTTTGATATTGATTAATGATAAATATCTGTAGTGATGACTAAATAGTGTCTTTCTTTGATGCAGAAACTTACCATTAGAGACAGCTGCCAAGACAGGCATCATCATCAAACAAACCTTGCCCTGCGTGTCCTGCATGTGTCGTGTGTTGTGTGTCGGTGTAATCTTCTGTTTGTCGTTTCTCTTGTCTGGATACACAGTGTAACTATTCCCAAAGTTGTAATATAATGTCAAAATAATTTAAATTGTTGAAAATTATGTCAAGGAGCTATTTCTTTGTATTCATATATAAAGTTGACAAGTAAACATTGAGTGAGACTTGAGGCTGACTGTGTAGAATGCGGCCCCAGAATGACGGTCTGTGTTTTGTATATTTATGGTGACAATGTAGTGTTGCAAGGGACAACATGCTGTTTGAGAGCAATGCCATTGTGAAATGCTTAAGAAATAATTTTAGAGTTGAAAGTTCCTCCTAGACTTTTACAATGAAAATGGTCTCAAAATACTATTAGAACTTGTAGTTACTAGCAATGAAAATGCTCTCAAAATACTACTCTTATGTTCATTGGTTTTGTTATATTATACAAGTGTATGGATGGCAATGATAGGTGGAATGAGGTAGACTTGTTCACACAGGGACTGCTGCCATGTATGTGCAAGACTCATAGTAATGATAGGTGGAATGAGGTAGGCCTGTTCATACAGGGACTGCTGCCATGTTTGTGCAGGCCTCATGGCTTGCAACTCTCATTTTGCTCTCTGTAATACTTTTGAAATCAATCTCAGAGTAATGTAATACTTGAAAAAATTGTCTGAAGTTGATTGAAAATTGCATAAATTATTCTAAGTTAAAAATGTAGAAAGTGTCAAATGTTGTGCAAATTCTGCTTTTCCACAAAAAATTATTCTAAGTTGAAAATTGTTAAAAATTCTGCTATTCCATTGTAAAAATCATTCCAAGTTGAAACTACTAAAAATGATTCTTGTTAAAAATTGTACAAATTCCACTGTTGAAAATTTTGGTAGAGTTTTCAGAGATTAAAAATTGTTGTACAAATTCTGCTATTCCGCTGTAAAAATTATTCTAAGTTGTAAAAATTGTACAAATTCTGCTATTCTGCTGTAAAAATTAGTCTAAGTTGTAAAAATTGTACAAATTCCACTGTAAAAGTTATTCTAAGTTGAAAATTTTGGTAGAGTTTTCAGAGATTAAAAATTATTGTACAAATTCTGCTATTCCGCTGTAAAAATTAGTCTAAGTTGTAAAATTCTGCTATTCCGCTGTAAAAATTATTCTAAGTTGTAAAAATTGTACAAATTCTGCTGTAAAAGTTATTCTGAGTTGAAAATTTTGGTAGAGTTTTTCAGAGACTTGTGTAAAATGTGTTTGTTGATTGAAAGGGAAGGAAAGGAGACTCTTCGTTTTATTTTTCACCCAAATACACATCTGGTCTTTCTCCGGAGACTCTTCGGAGTATTTATGACTTAGCACAGTTTTTTCGGCAGTTTTGTGGGGGATTTCAGCATTTTTTTTGCTTTTTTGGGCATTTTTTGGCAGTTTTGTGGGGGATTTCAGCATTTTTTTTGCTTTTATGGGTTTTTTCAGCAGTTTTGTGGGGGATTTCAGCCTTTTTTGCTGCTTTTTTGGGCATGTTTCCCAGCATTTTGGGCAGTTTTCTGACTATTTTCTGCTACTTTCCAGTTTTTTTAAGCATTTTTACTGCCAATTGGCTGGTCATCTTCATTCAGGCTTTATTTAATTTTAAAGCTTGAAAGATTTGAAAACATTGTATATATGGTTTTGTGTAAACTAATAAATAGTAGAAAGATTTTAACTATCTAGGTTGTGGCTCCTCCATAAGCAAGCTTCACATTACTTATTAGGTTTACCTCGTGATCAGATCAGGTGTTTTACAAGATCACCTAAATGAAAAAAGTAATCATGGAAACGATCAAATTTTCTTAATCATGATTTATTACGAGTTGTAACACACCAGTTATGTGGGTACACAACAGAACACAGGAATAAACATTACATGTGTGGACACACCCACATTAGATGGAAGGAATGACATCAAAAGAGTAATTGGCAAAATGTATTGGTTATGTGCATGCATACATTCACATTAGACTAGGAATAATAACATTACAAGAGTGACTGGCAACATGTATTGTTAAATCAGATGAAGCGAGGCAGTCTGTCCTCCCTCCCTGGATGGCTCCGTGTGTTGTCAGACACTTGGAGTCTGTGACACTCCAAGAGGAGCCAGTTTCCTGCCGCAGGTTGAGGGTTGTTCTCCCTCCCTGGATGGCTCCGTGTGTTATACAACAGCTGGCGTCTTTCTTGACGTAGGTTGGGGATTGTTAGGACACACTGGTTTGGTTCTCCAGTAGTGGCAGGACCTGAAAGAAACGTAATTACATTTTAATTATGAACCTTCGTCCTCAAATGTAGGCTAGGTGTGGTGTGGTGCGAGTGCCCGGTTACAGGTTTTGTGCATTCCATTTTGCTCACGGAACATTGATTTGTAAAGGTTATCTCCAAACCTCCCTCCCCCCAAAAAAAAGTCATTTCAACCGTTCCCGTCGTTCTGTTCTGATTACGAACCTTAGGAGTTCTGCTTCCGTCAGCCTCGTTACATTACCTTACCACCAAGACCAAACAATACCTGATAACTTACGCCTACAAAGCAAGTTTAAACTGCCCTGCCCATACCTGTGCCGGACCGCACGCCTCCGCGGTCTGCGTCCTCTTCTGAAGAAGCAGACCTACTTGAGGTGGACTGCTACCACATGGGACACCGATGAGGAGCAGCAACAGAAGGCCAGGCTTCTCACACTTGGGCGGGTACAGGTCAGACTCGAGCGCCGCTGTGGCTGACGAGTTCCCTTAGGTAGACCGATGTGGCTCCAAGTGGGTAGAGCGTAGATGTAGGGACCCCGGTGACAAGACTAGTGGGTAGAGCGTAGATGTAGGGACGCCGGTGACAAGACTGTAGTGGGTAGAGCGTAGATGTAGGGACGCCGGTGACAAGACTGTAGTGGGTAGAGCGTAGATGTAGGGACGCCGATATCAAGACTTCTGACGGAATGTGCTCCATCGCCTGAAGGACTGACGCCCGATGTTTCGAGGTGGGCGGCATGACCAGACGTTCTTCCTTGTATACACTGCTGCTGCAACAAAGTTACCAATCGTCAATCAAACATCCTTCAACTGTGTCATTAAAGTCTATTTGCCAACACCAAGACCTTTTCTATGATACTGGGACAAATTGCACAGTATGATCTGACTAGCCTCAGGTTAACTACAACTGCGTACACTTAAGGACTAGGGTAGTGCTGTACCTAGTATGTACACAACACGCCAAACTTATTACTCGATTGTTCCTACACAATCGATTGTTCCTACACTTACTGCACCAGACAAGTGGCAATCAACCAAAGACCTGCATTCAGAAACATTACTTTTTGAAGTGCAACATGTGGGGTGCCGTGACGTTTCATGCGAGACGTTTCAGAGCACTAATATTTGGTTTGATGCTTAACATTAATGGTCCACTGGTTCACAGCACATACGAAACTGTGGCAGAGACGTCACGGCACCCAAAAACTCCCTCAACGCAATATCCCACTAACCTAACAACCCTACCTGGTGTCACCCTCTCTGGTGCACCCACTCCCAACAACAACGGGTTATCCTCCCCTCACACTTCCTGGTGAAGGACCCTATGTAAGCCTATTTCACCCATTTCAGAGTTCCACAGTCAGTTTTGCATTAACACTTAAGAATGCCCAGATATTTCTAAAGAAAGCTGGGTAATCGCAGACCAATGTTCACGCTCCCTCCATCTCGAGTAGGAACGAAGCGGCACGAAGCGGCGATACACTAAAAGTCACGCGCTCGAAATAGATAAGAATCCAAGGGAAGGGAGGTGTTCAAAACGCTTCAGGTAGCATTATCTACTGCTCGTATCGTTACACACAATGCCACATAGTAGCAACAAACTCCGGAGCTTGATACAACTAAATCTGAACACACGACACTAAAAGGAAATAGTTGAAATACGAAAACTCCAACACGTAGCTCATACCAATGTTCGTGACAGATGGCCTACCTCTGCGCCACCGTTCAGTGAGAAGCAGAGATCCACTAAGGGAGACTAACAGCCACTAAAACCACTTTGCAGCCTTGCTATCAATGCACACCCAAGCCACGGAGTTCAGCATGTACTGCGCTCAACACGTTACGAGGGCGCTTACCATTAAAGGAACACTAACGCATTTCATTACAGATTCAGCATTATGAAACCGCAAATTTATTTTAAGAACTACACTACAGACAGTTCCACGAAATGCCAAGCAACACTAACTATCCTCTGCAACACTTCCTATCCTCTAAACACAGCAGGCAACACTTCCTATCCTCTAAAACACAACAGAGAACTTTGAAATAGCCCAGTCCATGAAAAAAAAAAAAAAAAAAAAAAGGTCCTTCACTACACACGCGCGTATACACTAACATCAACACACTACAGTATCTAACATACCTTCCTGACCTACAGCAACAATGCCACAAGAGAACGACACAGACCAACACACAAAACCTACCAAGTCACTCGCATCGCGGTAAAGCGGTGGACAGACACGTGGACACACGTCTTACCTCCACAGCGCCTACAGAAGAGATCGCTCCCTTCTTCCTCCTTGCTTTCCGCTTTACCTCCTCCACCTACTCCCCCCCCTCCTCCCTCCCTTGTTTACAATAGACCCACTTAATGACTAACTAACCACTCTCGTTGATCATCGTTCTATATAAGCATTGTTCCCTCTTGTCTAGGCCGGTGGTGGCCCACGAAGGTCCCAAACCTCCTCAATCACGTGACATTCCTTTATATAGCTTTATGTCTAGCCATTTATCTATCTTTCTATCTAACTATCTATCTATCTATCTATCTACCTAACCTACACACACACACACACAGACACATATATATATATATATATATATATATATATATATATATATATATATATATATATATATATATATATATATATATATATATATATATATATATATATATATATATATATATATATATATATATATATATATATATATATATATATATATATATATATATATATATATATATATATATATATATATATATATATATATATATATATATATATATATATATATATATATATATATATATATATATATATATATATATATATATATATATATATATATATATATATATATATATATATATATATATATATATTATATATATATATATATATATATATATATATATATATATATATATATATATATATATATATATATATATATATATATATATATATTATATTATTATATATCCTTTCTATTATTATTATTATTATTATTATTATTATTATTATTATTATTATTATTATTATTATTATTATTATTATTTATTATTATTATTATTATTATTATTATTATTATTATTATTATTATTATTGTTATTACTTTTTATTGGTATTACTATCATTATTATTATTATTGTTATAATTACTATTATTGCTATTATTATCATTATCACTATCATTGTTAACATTATTATCATTACTATTATTATTATTATTATTATTATTATTATTATTATTATTATTATCATTATTATTATTGTGAGGACATTGCACGTAGCTACGGTACATATATCCAGCTGTCAAATTCCTGAAATGTCAAGACACATAATCCTTTAACCAGCCAAACGGACGTATCCACATTTTGCTGCACTAATAATGAAGCACGTAGGCCTACAGGCATGACGCCTAAATAATATTATTATCATAATGATATTATAGAAAACATTTTGATGGATCAGACCTTCCAAGTCCTGTAACTGTAATATTTGATTGTGGTCAGTATCTATCTATCTATCTATCTATCTATCTATCTATGCAGGATTATCCAATGCTGAGTGTGTGTGTGAATTATTTAGGCGAGTATTCTCTTTCCTCTGAGCCAGGTGGGATTATTCTGTGCCATTCCTCAAATTGTTAAAGTTACTCACAGGATTTAAAAGTCGAAAGGGAAACTTTGATTGCTCGTTGTCCAGTTATTGTCCTTAGCGAAGTGACTGAACTGCGCCACCACTGAAAGAAAACACAAAACACAGGTAAATATGTTACTTTGTTACAACACACACACACACACACACACACACACACACACACACACACACACACGTAAGGATGATGGGATAAAAATGTAACAACTGACACTACAACTACCATTGTTATTACTGCAACTACATTTGAACATCTGAATATTTACCAATGACTAACAATGACAACGTGGCAGTTCGTATAATGTATAAACAATAACATCGATGTAATATAACCTTAGTTAGCTTTTTTTCAGGCAAAATAATGAATATCAATGAGCTGGTGTGGAATGTGGCAGGAGGCAACAGAGATTGTGTGTTTGATACCTCGTGCTGGCATTAAGACTTTACAAATTTTGTGGGTCACTTCACACAATTTGCACCACTCTGGTTTGTCAAGTTGTTCGAGAAGTCATGTGATGGAAAGTTTTGTATTCCATTCTTACTTGTTTGAATACATTAGGGTAGCAATAGTTAGTTTAGTACAACAACAACAACAACAACAACTACAACTCCAACACGTACCGACACAGACACACACAGACACGTACATACACACATGCAAAGATGAGGATCAGAACACACGTACAAGTCCTACAAGGTCCTACAAGTCGTGGTGTGCCTCCGGTCCGTCCCCTTCACTCCTCCGCCGAGAATTAATGACTTGCCTCGTTTAGCACTAATAACGAGCTCTTAAATACCGTGGGTTTAGGCGGCTTGCAGTAATCACTGAGTCCCGCTGATTAAGTCGAGAAGGTTAGGGCAGCCAAGTAGGAGACTCACACGCTTCCCACTCCCTTCGACGTTTCTCATTTATCTTCGTTCAGCCTTAGTTTCGCAGGCCAAGGGGGCGGTCCGGGCGCGGGGGGGGGGAAGGGGAGTGTCCCGCTACATTCTCCAGGGCCTCACACAGCCTACCCTCACTCCGGGGAGGAGTTGTGGCTGGAGATGCTAAGGCTGGCTGCAGTGTGTGTCTGTGTGTCTGTGTGTCTGGCATGGCGACAGAGGGCTCCCAGCGAGGCTGCCGAGGCGGGGCTTAACCATCTGCAATGTGTCCATCACAAGCGATTATAACCACTAGTCAGCGAGACTCAATGACTTAATTACCTTGCTTTACGAGCCCCCGTGCAGCCGCCTCCGCCGCCACCTGCCTGCCAGCGCCCACAGTCTGTCAGCCCGCCCACCAGCCACACAGGCACCTCCCCCCA
>NC_059284.1:3657489-3664989 GCF_017591435.1 Portunus trituberculatus
TTCCCACCAACGATTTATTGAGTGGCCGGCCTGTCCTAACCTTCCCTCCCCTTCCCTCCTTCCATCCATCCTTCTCCAGTCCACGTGAGGAAAGATGGGAAAGATTCGTAAACACACACACACACACACACACACACACACACACACACACACACACACACATAAGGACAGGTGACACAGCATACAGGTGGTTAATTACTCACGTTCGTCAGGTGTTTCACGGGTCACTGTTTGATTGAGCTGATGGTGTGATGGTGGTGGTGGTGGTGGTGGTGATAATTCTCTAGCCTTTCACAGATTTTCTATTTTTAATCCAGTATATTTGTTGTTTGTTTTCCTTTTATGTCTTCCTTGACGTATGGATTGTTAACCTCGACTCTCTCTCTCTCTCTCTCTCTAAATGACGTTCGCTTAGGACACATAAATCTGGAAATAAAGACTGCCTTTACTGATATGCAACAAATCTACCATGACAGACTTGAGGACCCGCGCACACCTCACCACTCACTCACTCCTCCTCCTCCTGATCCTGTTCCTTCTCCTGCTCTTACCTCGCGCACGCATCCGAACACAAGCAAGACAGCCACCAACCACGCCGCCCTCGCCTCGCCTTCGCTGGAAAACTAATTTAACAGGAATTTTACACTCTGATCAGATTTCCCCGTCAGTAATTGCCAAGGAGCGCAGGAAGGGTCTCAATAAATTCAGTGCGAGGCGGCGGAGGGGCGCGAGAAAGGGGTAAGATGGACATTCCTAGCATTTTCCATACCTGGTGTTGGGCTACAGGTGAGCTAACGTCTTCATTGCTCCCGTGTCCTGGCCCTCTCTCACCTCCCAGCCTCATTATGTACCTGTATCTCTTAGTTCCTTCTTCGTAACCCGTCAGCGTCGCCTAAGGGTACAGAGGAAGGGGTAGCTTAGATTGCAGTAAAGGTGTGAGGGAAGTGCGTGGTTAGGCAAGGAAGTGAGGCAGGTGGATGAAGCCAAGGCAGTGAGGATCAGGACGAGGCAGGACCGACGTATCTCACTCTGGCTGCCTGATTTGTTACGCCTCGTCCGAATTGCGTCTCCCAGCTTTGACTTCAGCTTCCTATGGTGAAAGTTAACATACCTACTTTCTGACTCCACCTACCCAAATAACTTACTGTCTACACACACACACACACACACACACACACACACACACACACACACACACACACACAGTCACGCATACAAGTTAGTTATCTTATGACCTAACCTCACTTGTTTCTGTCTTCACGTTCATAATAAAAAAAAAAGAAAAAAAAAACCACGTTGTTTTCTTTTAATTCATTCATGCTACTTTCATATTGTATCATTTTCTTGACACTAACTTCACGTTCATAATCACACACACACACACACAAAAAAAAAAATAAATAATAAATAATAATAAATCAATAAATAAATACATAAATAAATACCCACACAATTTTCTTTTATATTTAATCTATTCATCTTTTCAAATCGTAGTCTCACGCAAGTTAATAATTTTCACGACACTCCTTTTTTTTCATGTTCATAATCACAATAAATAAATAAATAAATAAATGCCCACACAATTTTCTTTTATGTTTAATCTATTCATCTTTTCATATCGTGGTTTCTTTTGAAGGCGTCGCTGCGTTCAGAAAAACAGATGAGAGTTTAGTGAGAGGCTTAACGGCGCACTAACTGTCAATTAATCACGAAATTAATGAAGCAATAAAGATCATGAAATATTACTGCCGAAAATACCCTCCCTCTCTCTCTCTCTCTCTCTCTCTCTCTCTCACTCTCTCTCTGTGGAAAAGTGAAAGAAAACGAAGGAAAAGTAAACAAGAAAATACTAAAAATTCATAAGGAAGGGAAGGAAAAGATGAGATGAGAAGGAAATAACGGGAGGAGGAGGAGGAGGAGGAGGAGGAGGAGGAATAACAGGTAAGGTGGAGAAACAGGACAAACAGGTGAGAAACGAATCCACACACACACACACACACACACACACACACACACACACACACACACACACACACACACACACCGGGATCTTGATTTAGCGATGCGATAAGAAGCTAGTTAAAGATGAACGAGTAGAAGGAGGAGGAGGAGGAGGAGGAGGAGGAGGAGGAGGAGGAGGAGGAGGAGGAGGAGGAGGAGGAGGAGGAGGAGGAAGTATAGCATAACAGTCCTCTAAACAAGATGAACTGGAGACGAGAAGTGAATAGTTGAGAACCAAACTTGAGCTTATCTGTCATCTCTCATTTGCGCAAACGTGTTTATTCCCGCCTGACGGAGAGAAGCGGCCCAAACCACCTGCGGGAGGGCTGGACGGGGGCTGGACAGGGCTAGAGCTGGACAGGGCGAGACGGGAGCTGGAAAGGGCGAGACGGGGCTGGAAAGGGCGAGACGGGGATGGAGAGGGCGAGACGGGGGCGAGACGGGGCTGGAAAGGGATGGACGAGGGTGGACAGGGCTGGACCGGGGCTAAACGGGGCTGGACGGAAAAAAATAGAGCTATGGAGTTTAATGAAAATAAGAAAATAATTAAATAGTTATCAATGGGTTGGAATCAATCAAATGGGGCTGGGAGGGGCTGGACGGGGCTGGAAGGGGCTGGACGGGGGCTGGACGGGAAAAATGAATAGCTGTCGGGTTTAATGAAAATAAGAAAATAATTAGTTATGCTCGGGTTAGAATGAATCAAATGGGGCTGAGAGGGGCTGGACGATGGCTGCACGGGGACTGGACGGGGGCTGCACGGGGTCTGGACGGGAGCTGGACAAGGCTGGACGGTTGCTGGACAGTGGCTGAACAGGGACTGAATAGGGCTGGACGAGGTTAGACGGGGCTGGAAGAGGGCTGAACAAGGGCTGGGAAGAGCTGGGATGGGGCTAAGAGGGGCTGGGAGGGACTAAGAGGGGCGAGACAGGTGACAGAAGGTGACGAGGATGACAGGGCAAGAAGTAAATAGATTGGACAGGTAAAACGGTAGGGCAGGTAACTTAAATTGCCTTCTTAAACGCCCCCCCCAGCCCCTCTCTCTCTCTCTCTCTCTCTCTCTGAAGCAATAACCCCCCAAAAAGTGGTGGTCTCCCTCACCTGAGCATTCAATCAATTAAGACGCTCCCCCTCTCCCTGCTCCCCATCCCCAGATCTCGCCCCCACCGCTTCCCCAGCCCCCCTCAGCCCCCCTCGCACAGGTAAATGGACACGGAGGAGAACAACGAGAGCCGCAGGGATCAGGTGAGCTTTAATTACTGCTTCCCCCCCCCTTCCATTAACGAGCCATGAGATGCACACACACACACACACACACACACACACACACACACACACACACACACACACACACACAGGGAGGGAGTTGAGATGGAGGGGTGAGACAAACATACATACAGCCAGACAGATAGACAACCAGCCAGACAGCCAGACAGACAGACAGACAGACACACAGAAGCAAGGGACACTAAAACATAGACGAATAAACAAACAAACAAACAAACAAGAACAGGCACGTAAACATAAACAAACAACGAGAGAGAGAGAGAGAGAGAGAGAGAGAGAGAGAGAGAGAGAGAGAGAGAGAGAGAGAGAGAGAGAGAGCATATACCCCTCCCCTTTTTCCTCCTCCGCCTACTTATCTTCCTACTCCCCTTTCCTGACAGCTTCCGCCCTGCCTCGCTCCCTCCCTTCATTCTCTGATACTCAACACTCTTATCTTTATCATATCTCCTCGGCAAGTAAGCGTGGGCCAGGTGGAGGGAATGTAGGTAAAGTGATAGCTAGTTCAGCCCCTCCCACGCTCCTCCACTCTCTCTCTCTCTCTCTCTCTCTCTCTCTCTCTCTCTCTCTCTCTCTCTGTCTCTGTCTCTTTCTTTATTAAATTGTAAATCGTGTTGTGTGTTTTTTTTGTTGTTTGTAGTGTTTGTTACATGTATGTCTTTATAAAGTTGTACTGCGTCTCTTCTTCTTCTTCTTCTTCTTCTTCTTCTTCTTCTTCTTCTTCTTCGTCTTCTTCTCCTCTCTAAATTGTTCCATCTTAGTCCAAGCTGTGTTGAATTATTGTTTTTCCTGTTTGGTGTAAGCTCCTCACACACACACACACACACACACACACACACACACACACACACACACTCTCTCTCTCTCTCTCTCTCTCTTGAACATAAAGCAGATATATCCTACAGTGAAGTAATATAAAGTGCTTCAGGATACTGTAAACCCCCCCACCTCCCCCAGGTGCAGCAGTGAAGGGTGAGGGGGGGACCTGGGGCGACCTTTTTGTGGGGGGGATCTTTTGGGGTGACCTTAGGAACACCACTGGGTCCTTCTTTCTTTATTTCCTTAGTTCAGTGACCTTGTGTGTGTGTGTGTGTGTGTGTGTGTGTGTGTGTGTGTGTGTGTGTGTGTGTGTGTGAGAGAGAGAGAGAGAGAGAGAGAGAGAGAGAGAGAGAGAGAGAGAGAGAGAGAGAGAGAGAGAGAGAGAGAGAGAGAGAGAGAGAGAGAGAGAGAGAGAGAGAGAGAGAGAGAGAGAGAGAGAGAGAGAGAGAGAGAGAGAGAGAGAGAGAGAGAGATAAAACGATGAGAGACAGACACCAACACATGAAAGAAAGAAACAAAGAAAGAAAGAAAGAGGCAAGAAATTATGATGAAAGAAGAAAAATACAGAGAGAGAGAGAGAGAGAGAGAGAGAGAGAGAGAGAGAGAGAGAGAGAGAGAGAGAGAGAGAGAGAGAGAGAGAGAGAGGAGGAGGAGGTCAAAGCTAATGAGTTCAGTGATGAGCGGGAGGGAGAACAGGCGAGAGAGAGAGAGAGAGAGAGAGAGAGAGAGAGAGAGAGAGAGAGAGAGAGAGAGAGAGAGAGAGAGAGAGGGGAGAGGCAAATATCTCATCTAAAGGCGCGTCTGTCGGGGCCGCGGGAGGAGGAGGAGCGGCGTGAAATTATGATATTATTAGGGAGTAAAATTGGGCATTGCATCACATTAAACCATGGTATGAAATTCACCTCCATGCTTCTCTTGGTGGCCACACGCACAAAAACCCCGATCTTCTCCCGCGGCTTGATTAAAATGTACACCCTCGCAAACTGGTTCCTGGGGTGTACATACTTCATCTTTCAATCTTCTTTTTAAGGCAGATGTTTTATTTTATTTTTTTTATCTACTTTTCTGTTTTTTTTTTTTATCTATCTTTGTTTTTAGTTCTCGCTTGACTAAAATAAATAAACTGGTTCTTGGGTGTACATTTTTCATCTTTCAATCTTCTTTTTAGGGCAGATATTTTCATTTTTTTATTTATTTTCTCTGTTTTCACTGTTTCTTAATTTATTTTCGTTTTAAGTTCTCGCTTGACTAAAATAAATAAACTGGTTCCTGGGTGTACATCTTTCATCTTTCACTCTTCTTTTTAGGGCAGATATTTTCATTTTTTATTTATTTTCTCTGTTTTCACTGTTTTTTTTTTATTTATTTTTGTTTATAGTTCTCGTTTGACTAAAATAAATAAACTGGTTCTTGGGTGTACATCTTTCATCTTTCACTCTTTTTTTTAAGGCAATGTTTTATTTTATTTTTTTATCTACTTTTCTGTTTTTTTGTTTCTTTATTTATCTTTGTTTTTAGTTCTCGCTTGACTAAAATAAATAAACTGGTTCCTGGGTGTACATCTTTCATCTTTCAATCTTCTTTTAGGGCAGATATTTTCATTTTTATTTATTTTCTCTGTTTTCACTGTTTTTTTATTTATTTTCGTTTATAGTTCTCGTTTGACTAAAACAAATAAACTGGTTCCTGGGTGTACATACTTCATCTTTCACTCTTCTTTTTAGAGCAGATATTTTCATTTTTTTTTATTTTTTCTCTGTTTTCACTGTTTTTTAATTTATTTTTGTTTTTAGTTCTCGTTTGACTAAAATGTACACCTTCGCAGACTGGTTCTTTCATCTTCCACTCTTCTTTTTAGGGCAGATATTTTCATTTTTTTTTATTCATTTTTCAGTTTTTACTTTTTTTTCACTTATTTTTGTTTTAATTTAGTTTTTCGCTTGACTAAAATAAATAAACTGGTTCTGGAGTGTACATGCTTCACCTTTCACTCTTCTTTTATAGGGAAGATATTTTTACTTTTATTGAATTTATTTAGATTTGTTTTAGTTTTCTTTTCTTTTTCCTTTTCATTTATATATTTATTTATCGCTTGACTAAAATGTCCACCTTCGCAAACTGGTTTCACTATTCTTTTTACAGCAACTGTCTTTATTTTTCATTTATTTTTTTCCTTGTTTTTATTTATTTTTTCATTTTTCTATTAGTTATTTTTTATTTATTTTCTATCTTAGTTTTCTGTATTATTATTTCCATTTTGTGTCAATTAAAATGTCCATCCTCGTTCTTGAAGTGTACATCTTTCATCTTTCACTCTCCTTTTTTAGAGAAACTGTTTATTTTTCCTTTTTTTTTTATATAATTTAGTTTTAATATTCTTTTACTTTTTCTCTTAGTTCTTTTCCTTTTGATTTACTTTCGTCATATTTATCTAGAGTTATTATCATTTTTCGCTTCACATTATATTTTTTTTTCCCTTTCTCTTTCCCTTTTGTCATATTTCTTATTATCAAATTTCTCTGGATTAAAATTGTCCACCTTCGCTGTTATTTTTACACCACTTTATTTTCTTTTTCCTTTTTATTTAGTATTTTGTTTTAGTTTTGGTTTGATATTACTACTTTTTGTGAAGGATAATGAAGGAGCGGGTCTGCCAAGTAAGCACCAGCGCCTTCAGTAACAGAGGAGGGCATTATACAAGCGATATTAAAGACAACGTGTTATTTTGGTGTCTAAAAATTAAATGGAATAGTGAATGAGTCTTTACTTTTTGCTGACTCGGCTGTTTTTATCCTTGCTTTTTGGGGATTATCATGAAGATTTAGAAGATTGTAAAGATGAAGACAATTTAACGTCATTTCTGGAGCTAGAATAATTTGGAATATATTTGTAATTTTTTTTCATTCGTTTATTTTTTTATGCTTTTGATATATTTTTTTTTTGAGACGAAGTTAATAAGAGTGTAAAAAAATTAATATGAAGACAACTTAACGTCATTTCTGGATCTAGAATAATTTGGAATACATTTTGATTTTCACTTATTTATTTATTTTTACGTTTTTTCATTCATCTATTCTTTTATGCTTTTGATATTTTTTCTGAGACGAAGTTAAGAAGACTATAAATATTTTGATATGAAGACAACTTAACGTCATTTCTGGATCTAGAACAATTTAGAATATATTTGTATTTTCACTTATTTATTTACTTTTATGTTTTTTTTATTCATTTATTCTTTTATGCTTGTGACGATATTTTTTTTTAGACAAAGTTAAGAACACTATAAAAATTTGAATATGAAGACAATTTAAACGTCATTTTTGGATCTAGAACGGTTAAGGAATGCATTTTATATATATTTTTTTTTTATTCTCGTTTTTAGGGTTTGTGATATTT
>NC_059284.1:3674989-3684989 GCF_017591435.1 Portunus trituberculatus
CATGAAAAAACGTGAAAAAGTGAAAAAAATCGTGACGAAACCGTGAAAAACCGTGAAAACCATAAAAAAACGTGAAAAATGAAAAAACGTGACAAAACCGTGAAAAACCGTGACAAAACCATGTAAAACCGTGACAAAACCATGTAAAACCGTGACAAAACCGTGAAAAACCGTGACAAAACCATGTAAAACTGTGACAAAACCGTGAAAAACCGTGACAAAACCATCTCACACTACACCACACCACACCACAACCCTATCTAACACACCCCACCCGAGGAACCGAGCCATCCCCAGAGCGCGGCGCCAGGCTTTGGGGCGCCAGGGAGACACGTGGAGAGGGAGACCGGGGCTTGAGAGAGGGAGAGAGGGAGAGAGGGAGAGTGGAGGTAGACAAAATAAACAGAGGGTAAGACTTGGCCTCCAGACTCTTGGCTCTCCCGTTGACTGATATCTACAGGAAGAAACTTTTACGGGCGTGTGAGTTTTTGAGGAGGAGGAGGAGGAGGAGGAGGAGGAGGAGGAGGAGGAAGAAGAGTGCAGAGTCCCCAGCTACCTCCTCTACCCTCCTAACACCCCAGCTATGCCCTCTCCCCACCTCCTACAGTCCGGGCACATGGTTCTACTGTTTATCGCGTCCATCACCCTTCCCTGGCGCTCGTATACACCACGTTAACGCCTTGCATATGATAAAAATCGCGCACGAGCACCACCAGCACCACCAGGAGGAGGAGGAGGAGGAGGAGGAGGAGGAGTAAGCAGGTAATGAGAGAAGAAGGTACTGTAGTCATTAGGTGAAGTCTGTCTGCAAGTATGGAGGAAGGAGGAGGAGGAGGAGGAGGAGGAGGAGGAGGAGGAGGGAATTAAATCAAGACTAAAATTAAACCATGTAGAAGAAAAAAATTGCAAAGAAAAGTAAATAAAAGCAAAGAAAAGTAAATATAAAAGAAGAAAGTACTGCAGTCAGGAGGAGGAGGAGGAGGAGGAGGAGGAGGACACTTTAAATAAATAGGGACAAAAAAGTGTTGTGTTTACAGAGGTGGCGGCAAAGAGCAAATCGTCACCACCTTTCCCCGTTCACTTCAACACTCATTTATCATGTGCTATATTCTCTCTCTCTCTCTCTCTCTCTCTCTCTCTCTCTCTCTCTCTCTCTCTCTCTCTCTCTCTCTCTCTCTCTATCAACTTTCTTCTCCCTCACTTATTTCCTTTTCCTCTTATTCTCTCTCATTTCCCTTCTATATTTTTCCTATCTCCTTTATTTCCTCTTGTTCTCTTCTTCCCTCATTCTATCTCCTATTATCTCCCTTATTCAGTTTTCCCTCTTTTTCCTTCCTTTTGCAATATTCACGTGCACTCCTACTCTCTCTCTCTCTCTGGTCCCCTCCCCGCCCCACACACACACACACACACACACTTCATATCTTCTCGTGTGTGAATGTACAAGTATGAATGAAGATGTTTGAGGAGTGTTAACCCCTTCAAGTACCATGACGCGTTTCCATATTCACTCTGCTTACTATTTGGTGACTTATACAGCTTCAGAAACTCATGTGGGGGATTAAAATAGTGAAGACTGTGGCCATTAATCTTCTGACCTCCATAGACCCTTACTAATGTCAATAAAATGGTCTAATCGTACACAAATCTCCAGGTAAAAATGTGTCCCAGTACTGAAGGGGTTAGAATAGTGAAGACTGTGGCTATTAATCTTCTGACCTCCATAGACCCTTACTAATGTCAATAAAATGGTCTAATCGTACACAAATCTCAAGGTAGAAATGTGTCCCAGTACTGAAGGGGTTAGAATAGTGAAGACTGTGGCTATTAATCTTCTGACCTCCATAGACCCTTCCTAATGAAAAAAAAAAAAGAGGACAGGGAGAGAGAGAGTCAAAGATGTGATAGGAAAGGTTGAAAGAGAAATGACACTATCTTGTACAGTAATTAAAAAAAAAAAAAGATATTTTATGTAGGTGCAATGAAAGAGGAAGAAGAGGAAGAGGAGGAGGAAGAAGATTGATACGTGACCTAACCATTTTAAGAGGAAGAGGCGAATTGGGAATAAGATTAAATTAACCCAACCAAACCAGTAACTTCCTTTTGCCTTTCTAACCCTTCTTACTCAAAACTCACAACACTAACCCCCCACCACCCACACCTCACCCCACAAGTGTCTCGCCTCCCCCACCCTCAGCCCCCTCACCCCCACCCCAAAAGGACGACCGCATTTTTAACGACGCCCCCTATAAACCGTCTCTTCTGCTTCCCTTCAGAGTGTGGCGTCGTCTCTCTCTCTCTCTCTCTCTCTCTCTCTCTCTCTCTCTCTCTCTCTCTCTCTCTCTCCCTGATCCCTAAACAACACTCTTTCCTTCCTTTACTCTTCCTTTCTCCTCCAAAAAACTCCTCTCTTTCCTCCTCTCCCTCCTTTCCCCTTCCTTCACTTCCTGCTTGTCCTGCACCTTTATCATCCTACCTCTCCCCTCACTCTCACTCCCTCCCCCTCTCTCCCCTCTGTTCCACCCAGATGTACGAGCGAGGATGACCACACGGCCTTCCTCCTCCTCCTCCTCCTCCTCCTCCTCCTCTTCTGGCTCTCTCTCTTGCTCCTCCTTCTTATCACCGCTTCCTTCTCCTCGCTACCTGAGTTAGTTAAGCGCTGGTCTTCTCGCGTGGCGGCGCTGTCTGTGTGGCGTTAAGTACTGTGAATCGTGACGCGCCCCTACCGTGTCTTTGGAAAGGTGTGCTGGTGAAGTCCTTGATGGGGTGTGGCTGGGGTGTTTGGTGGGGTGTCCTCGTGGGGTGTGTTGGTCCGTGTTTCGTCTCCTCGCTCCGTCAGTGCCTTGTGCCGTATGCGTGACGTGACGTGAGTTGTTGTTGGTGGTGGGTGGTGGTGGTGGTGTTAACGAGAAAATGAAATGTTAACTGGAAAAGATATGAAAGTAGAAGAAAAATACATGGAAGAGACTTGATACACGAGAGGAAGAAGAAAATGGTTAAAAAAATAAGAAAATAGTAAAAACAGTGAAATGAAAAACAAGACAGAGAAAATAATGAAGGAAAAACAAAATATTTCAAATGCAACATAAAAAAGGAAAAAAGGAAAACAAATACCACAGAAGTTAGTAACACTCCAAATAACACTTCAAGTAACACCTTAATTACTAACACCCTCACTAGCAACACCACTAGCAACACCACTAGTAACACCTTCACAAGTGACACCTTAATTAGTAACACAGGTAAGACAGGTATCACGTCACTGTCTCGCGTCCAGGTAACCGTGCCCAGGTGGCGATAAAGCGCAGGTGCATTGTGGGTGTTGAATTATGATATGTGGACAATGCTTCATCTCTCTCTCTCTCTCTCTCTCTCTCTCTCTCTCTCTCTCAGGAATTAACATACATGTACAGAGAGAGAGAGAGAGAGAGAGAGAGAGAGAGAGAGAGAGAGAGAGAGAGAGAGAGAGAGAGAGAGAGAGAGAGAGAGAGAGAGAGAGAGAGAGAGAGAGAGAGAGAGAGAGAGAGAGAGAGAGAGAGAGGAGGCAGGACTTAAAGAGGTGCTTTATGATGGGGGTCAAAAATATGTCTCATAAACCCAGCTGACTCATGACTCCTGCCTCACAATGGGTCACATTTGGCGGTGGTGGTGGTGGTGGTGGTGGTGGTGGTGGTGGCGGTGGTGGTGGTGGTGGTGATAAAAAGATAATTATGACAACTCCGTAAATTAGCATCACTGAGAAATTGTTGGTAAGGAAGACGGTGGCAGTAGTAGTAGTAGTAGTAGTAGTAGTAGTAGTAGTAGTAGTAGTAGTAGTAGTAGTAGTAGTAGTAGTAGTAGTAGTAGTAGTAGCGGAACAACAACAAACACATCAATTCACTATACAAAGTAACACAATCAAATAATAATAATAATAATAATAATAATAATAATAATAATAATAATAATAATAATAATAATAATAATAATAATAATAATAATAATAATAATAATAATAATAATAATAATACAATAATAATAATAACAAACCTACCACGTGGTTATGAAACGTTTCTGAACTACAAACGTTCCCAGCAAACGTTAAAAATTACAAACGTTTCTACTGAGAGAGAGAGAGAGAGAGAGAGAGAGAGAGAGAGAGAGAGAGAGAGAGAGAGAGAGAGAGAGAGAGATTATCACACCAAGAATGGAAGAGAGAGATGAACAATTGCATGGAGGAGGAAGAAAAGGAGAGGGAGGGAAGGAGGGAGAGAAGGAGGGAGGGAGAGAAGGAAGGAGGGAGAGAGAGAGAGAGAGAGAGAGGTGACATTATCTTAAGGAGAGAGAGAAGAGTGAGAGAAAAGGAGGGAGGGAGAGAGGGAAGGAGGGTGAGAGAGGTGGAGGGAAATACATAACATAGGACAGGGAAGGAGGGAAGGAGGGGAGAGGGAGGGAGGGAGGGAGGGAGGGAAGGAGGGAAGGAGGGGAGGAGGGATGAAGGAGATAAATACTTGGAAAGAAAAACTACTTTGGGAAGGAATGAAGGAGGGGGAGAGAAAAGCACCCGAAGGAGGAGGAGGAGGAGGAGGAGGAGGAGGAGGAGGAGGAGGAGGAGGAGGAGGAGGAGGAATGCACTTTTTCTAATGGAAGTTTGAAATCTCCACAAACTTCTTTAGTGAAACAAACATAAACAGCCTTTCTCTCTCTCTCTCTCTCTCTCTCTCTCTCTCTCTCTCTCCCCCATCTCTGTGTTTCATTTTATATCAAGGAGAAAGATGAAGGGAGATAAGAGAGAGAGAGAGAGAGAGAGAGAGAGAGAGAGAGAGAGAGAGAGAGAGAGAGAGAGAGAGAGAGAGAGAGAGAGAGAGAGAGAGAGGAGGAGGAGGAGGAGGAGGAGGAGGAGGAGTAAGAGGTGACCATAGTAGTAATAATTATTTGCGACTACTACCACTACTACTACTACTACTACTACTACTACTACTACTACTACCACCATTATCTACTACTACTACTACTATTACTACTACTACTACTACTACTACTACTACTACTACTACTACTACTTACTACTACCACAATTAACTACTTCTGCTACTACTACTACTACTACTACTACTACTATAACTACTACAACTACTACTGCCACCACCACTGACACCACCAAACACTATTACTACTGCAAATTCGTCACCACCACCACCACCACCACCACCACCTGGGCCGCCGCAAGGAATTATGGGACACGAGCAGAGGTTGTGACAGACTGACGGAGTGACGACAACTGTAAGCCACTCTCCCTCTCCCTCTCCCTCTCCCTCTCCCTCTCACTCTCTCTTAGAAGGCACGGCAGTCTCTCTCACCACATCTCTAAGTGCGGTGGTGTTGTGGTGGTGGTGGTGATGGTGGTGATGGTGGTTGACAAGTAGATAAAAATAGAAATTGAAAGACAAAACGACAAAAAGAAAAAGAATAAAGATGGAAATATGAAAGATGAAACTAAAAATGATGAAAAATGTGAAAGAAAATGAGATAGAAATAAATAAATGAAAGAACGAATGAAAAGAGGAAAAAAAATGAAAATGTAAAAAGAAAAAAAAGGAAGAAATAAGATCAAGAGGGAAAAGCAGGAAGGGAAAAAAAGAGAGAAAAGACGAAGGAAAACAGGAATTAAAGAAAGTAAGTGGATAATTGGATGAAAAATAAGATAAAACGTAAAAAATAAAGTGAATTAATAAGTTTCTATTTGAAAAAAAACATAAATTTGTAAATAATTAAGAAAAGAAAAAAATCACACAAATTTTCACGCACGAGAGAGAGAGAGAGAGAGAGAGAGAGAGAGAGAGAGAGAGAGAGAGAGAGAGAGAGAGAGAGAGTGTGTGTGTGTGTGTGTGTGTGTGTGTGTGTGTGTGTGTGTGTGTGTGTGTGTGTGTGTGTGTGTGTGTGTGTGTGTGTGTGTGAGAGTCTAAATCATTGTACTGACTTGGAAGGAGGAGGAGGAGGAGGAGGAGGAGGAGGAGGAGGAGGAGGAGGAGGAGGAGGACAGGAGGAGATCAGAAGACGAAGATAAAGATGAGGAGGAGGAGGAGAGGAGAGGAGAAGAGAGAGAAGAGAGAAGAGAGAGAGAGAGAGAGAGAGAGAGAGAGAGAGAGAGAGAGAGAGAGAGAGAGAGAGAGAGAGAGAGAGAGAGAGAGAGAGAGAGAGAGAGAGCGGCACTTAGGAAGAGGAAAGGGGAATCTAACATAAAAGAGAAGCAAAACAACACACACACACACACACACACACACACACACACACACACACACACACACACACACACCTGGTGGCTATTTGTTGGCAGGTAAACTCGACAGGTAGTGAGTCTAATTTGAACACTAAACTTCGAGAGAGAGAGAGAGAGAGAGAGAGAGAGAGAGAGAGAGAGAGAGAGAGAGAGAGAGAGAGAGAGAGAGAGAGAGAGAGAGAGAGAGAGAGTGGTAAGGTAATGAGATGAAGAATGGAAAAGCAGGGAAGGAAGAAAGATATGAGAAGGAAGAGGGAAAGAAGAGAAAGGAAAGAAGAGAGGAAGGGAAAGAGGAAGAGAGGAGGAAAGAGAAGGAAAAAGGAAAAAAAATGAAGGAGGAAAAGGAAGGTTACTGGATTCATATTTTGTCTTTACAACTACTACTACTACTACTACTACTACTACTACTACTACTACTATTTTATTGGTTGTTATATTGTTCGTTCTCTCTCTCTCTCTCTCTCTCTCTCTCTCTCTCTCTCTCTCTCTTCCCCTTCCTTCCCCCTTTTCTTTCCTGATAATAATAATAATACAGACTCTAATTTTACTCTCTCTCTCTCTCTCTCTCTCTCTCTCTCACACACACACACACACACACACACACACACACATTCCTTCAGTATAATGCATATTCAACATCGTGTGAGGAGGAAGAAGAAGAAGAAGAAGAAGAAGAAGAAGAAGAAGAAGAAGAAGAAGAGGAGGAGGAGGAGGAAGGAAGGTGGAAGCAGAAAATGAAGAAGAAGGATCTGGAGGATAGTAGAAGATGGTAGAAGAGGAATAAAATAGTAGAAAGAAGAAGAGGAAGAGGAAGAAGAAGAAGAGGATGAGGACGATGAAGAGGAGGAAGAAGAAGAAGAAGAAGAGGAGGAGGAAGAGGAGGAGGAGGAAGAGGAAGGAGGAGGAGGAGGAAGGCAAAACGTTCATTTCTTTAGCTAATAATTAAGAAAAGGTGGCCATTACTCTGAGATCAATTCATCTTCTGTTCACCTGTAATCAGTACCTGTGGGGACATCTCGGCCTGGCGGGACACTCTTATGCATAGGAGGTGAAGGTAACGCGAAACACACACTTAATCAAAACCCGCCAGGAGAGAGAGGAACGGCTGAAGGGCTGTGTCTCGTGGGTGGTCACTTGGAGGAGGAGGAGGAGGAGGAGGAGGAGGAGGAGGAGGAGGAGAACAAGCCACAGCCCCGTTAAAATGAACCACTACCCTCTCTCTTTCTCTCTTTCTCTCTCTCCACATGCATCAGCCACGAGTCATGTACAGCTTCCATTGGCGGTGGAGGTGCGGACGTGGAGGGGCTAGGAGGTTGTAGGGGTGGAGGGGGAAGGGGTGTAGCCTCTTAGGGGGTGTGGGAGTGGGTGGGGGGTGGACTGTGGCCCTCACGACGACCTCCAACAAAAGACTCCATGAAATTGAATAGGATGTGCAAGGAGGGAGGTTTTTTTCAAAGGGAGAGGCTGAAGGAGGGGTGAGGAAGAGGTGAGGAAGGGGTGAGGAAGGGGGTGAGGAGGGGGTGAGGGGGTATTCTTTATCTCATCCTTGTGATATTATGTAAACTGCACTATCAGAGATCCTTGTGGGAGATAAGAGAACCCTGGAGCGCCTCGTAAAATTAATGTAGACGTCAAGAGAACTCGGAAAATAGTTTTGTCGGGGAGGCTTGCCTGGTGCCCGGCTGGTGCCCGCTGGTGCTCGGCTAGTGCTGTGCTGGTGCTCGCTACACGCTGGGACTGACGAGGGGCGGAGCTGACAACCAGATGAAAGAGACGCCGCTGTCTGCTCCACCATTCACAACCTCTGCTCTCTCCTTCAGATCCGCCGCCGTGGGTTGTGATTGGGCGTTGCGTTGTGGAGGCGGGAGCTCACGGGACGCCTCCACCAACCTCTGTCATTAGAAGCCCTGCAACAAGAGGCAGCCTTGCAAATGGTTGTGGGGAGTAATTAAGACGGCAATTGTACCAGGGAAGCATTCTCCTGCACCGCCTTCGTCAGCAGGGGAACGCTTAATGATCTGTGCTCCTTAGGGTGATGGCTACGTGTCCCTCCTCTTCCTCTTCCTCATCCTCCTTCTCCTTACCTTCCTCTTCTTCCTCATCCTCTTCCTTCTCCTCCTCCCCCTTCTTCTCCTCTTCCTCTTCCCAGTTCCCTTTCATCTTTGTCCTCCATCAGGCAATGCAAGGCTTCCTCTTCCTCTTCCTCTTCTTCTTCCTCCTCCTCCTCCTCTTTTTCTTCTTTTCTCTTTCTTTCTCATCTTATTCTGCTTTTTTATTTGTTTTTGTTGTTTGGTTTAATTTCTCTCTTTCTTTTCTTTTCCTCTTTCTCTTATCTGAGTCTTCTTCTTCCTCTTCTTTTTTCTTTTTTTTTTCTTTATATCCGTTTTCGCTTTTTTGTTTCTTTAGTATGTTTGTTTCTCGTCCTCCTCTTCTTCTCTTCCTCTTCTTCCTCTTTGTTCTCCAGCTACTCTTTCTTTTCTCCTCTTCCTCTTCCTAATTCTGCAATATCCTCTTTCTTCCTCTATCCTGTTCTTCTCTCTTCACTTATTCCTCCTCCTCCTCCGTTCTCCATCTACTCTTCCTTTCTCTTCTTCCTCTTCCTCTTCCTTCTGCAACATCCACTTTCTTCCTCCATCCTTCTCTATTCTTAACTTATCACTCCTCCTCCTCCTCCTCCTCCTCCTCCTCCTTTGCAAAATATCAAGAGGAGTAGAAGATTGATTTAACAGCCTCTTTATAAACGTCCCCCCCAGTGCACGTTCTCTTACCTCTTTCCTCTTGGCGTGGCATCAAGAAGGGTGTCGTCAGGCTTATTATATCAATTTAACAGCGAGGAAGCGAGTAAAAGAGTAACATAAATTTGGCAAAGATTAAGTATCATGAGGGAATATTAGCGAGGGAGAGAGGAGAGAGAGGGAGAGGGAAAGTAATCAGTCATTGGTGTTTGTTATTATCTAAAACTCTCCCTCTTGTGTGCGTGTGTGTGTGTGTGTGTGTGTGTGTGTGTGTGTGTGTGTGTGTGTGTGTGTGTGTGTGTGTGTGTGTTGCGATCGGCACCTTATCTGGATAAATGGACAGGTGACTTGGTACTAATTAGGCGCCTCTCTCTCTCTCTCTCTCTCTCTCTCTCTCTCTCTCTCTCTCTCTCTCTCTCTCTCTCTCTCTCTCTCATACACATTTCTATCACATTTTCTCTACATTACATTTTACAACTGCATTTTCTTTTCACATATCCTTCTACAATATAACATTTTATCTCCTCCTCCTCCTCCTCCTCCTCCTCCTCCTCCTCCTCCTCCTCCTCCTCTTCCTCCATAACATTCTATTCTCTTCTGCTCATTCTACTATCTTCCTCTTACCATCTTCCTCCTCCTCCTCCTCCTTCTTCAACAAAACATTCCTCCTCCTCCTCCTCCTCCTCCTCCTCCTCTTCTTCCTCTTCCTCCTCGTCGTCCTCCTCCTCCTCCTACATAACATTCTATTCCCTTTTCTTCCTCATTCTACAATCCTCTTCTAACTATCCTCCTCCTCTTCCTCCTTCCTTCTTCTTCCTTCTCCTCTTCCTCCTCCTCCTCCTCCTCCTACAGCGCCTTCTGCATGTATAGTCAAGAACCCTCTCCTTCACAGTACCAAATAGGTTACTGAAGGATCAAGGACTCAGCGATGCCTTTCCCTAAACAAATGCTTCCGGTTACCTGCTGGGAGGGGCTGAGAGGCAATAAAGGGGGCTAGGAGCAGATA
>NC_059284.1:3687489-3697489 GCF_017591435.1 Portunus trituberculatus
CGCGCCAGGGGAGGGGCGGGGGCCCGGGGAGCCAGGGAGTGTTGCGAGCGGCGGCGTGAGTGTGTGTGTGTGTTGCGGCGTGCGTGCGGGGATGGCCAGCGGGTCGCCCCTTGTCGCCACTCGCCACTCTTGCCCAACGCGGCGCGGGAAGTGACGGCGCGAACCTTCTCGGAAGTGACATAGTGTTCCCGTGAATCAGATCCTGTGACGGGGAAGTAAAGAGGCGACGGAAGGGAGCGGCGACCACTCCCTTGAGGAGCGCGCCGCCATAACCACACTGCGGGGTGTGCGTGTGCGACGACAGGCACTGACGGAGGCGCTGATGGGAACGTTACTTTCCACAGAACAGCACAGCACATCACAGCACAGCACAGCACAACACAACACAGCACAGCGTTAGAGTGAGAGGAAGGTGAGGCATGTGTCGCGGCTGTGTCACGATGTACTACCGCTCCTCGCCGTGGCAGGACCAGCACGCCAGCACATCACCTTCCTGGAAATGAAGACGAGCTTGCCATAGCGTCCTGGTGAGGCCACACAGGAGCCGCGCCAGTGACAGTGCCAGATCAGTGCAAAGCCAGTGCCAGACCAGTAGTGGATCAGTGTGGCGGGTCGCGGCGGCGCATCAAAGCGGTGGGCCGAGTGAAGGGAGGAATGAGCGGGGCCGCGCGGGGAGCAGCGACCACCAGGCAGTGACGCCCCCACCCTCGCGCCGCAGCCTCTCCTGCTCCCGCTGCGCCAGGAGGTCGACGATGAGGTTCGGGGGGCGGGGGAGGGCGGGGGCCTGCCACCTTCTGCCGTGGGCCGCCCTCCTGCTCCTCTGCGCCGCTGCTACAACCGCGGAACTCAAGCGGCGGGAACCCAAGTGGTGGTGAGTAAACTTTCCGCCTCTTGTTGTGCCGCCTGCACGCGCGCGCACACACACACACACACACACACACACACACACACACACACACACACACACACACACACACACACGCTACTATATGCAGTGAGTATTCTACAACTAAATTAATCTCCAACAGAGACCAAGCGTGAATCCAGCAAGATGTAGCCATGAGTAACCCAATGAGGCTTGTAAACACATGATGCTATGATGTCACAAACAAACACACACACACACACACACACACACACACACACACACACACACACACACACACACACACAGAAGATGAAGGAAGACAGAGAGACAGACGGACACAATGATGCTGGGATCAAAAGATAAAGAACAGCAGATTGAAATGCTAAACAAACAGAAAGATAAGGTGAAGAGGACTTGAGAGAGAGAGAGAGAGAGAGAGAGAGAGAGAGAGAGAGAGAGAGAGAGAGAGAGAGAGAGAGAGAGAGAGAGAGAGAGAGAGAGAGAGAGAGAGAGAGAGAGAGAGAGAGACACAAACACACACACACACACACACACACACACACACACACACACAGACAAACACTTAAGAGCCAAAGAACTAAACAGATAGACAGACAGACAGACAGACAGACAAACAAACAAGACCCACCCCATCCCATCCCACCCCACCCCAATGACAACCCAGTAACCCCCACATGGGCACTTAGAGCTATATGTGCACCTGTGGCTGTGTGTACGTGTCTCTTGCGTGTGCGTGTGCGTGTGCGTGTGTGTGTGCGTGTGAGGTGTCGCCCTTCCTTTGATCTTCGCTGAGTATGCAAGGGCGACGCCTCACAATTACGCGTAACTGGATATTATTAGGATCCCCGGAGGTTCCCCCTTGTTCGGCCGCCCCGGGGGATCATTAGCCGCCGCGCAGGTGACCCAGGGGGAAGGATAATTGCAGGTACTTTTACAGCTGCTCCTCATGATCCCCGGAGATGAATTAACGCTTGCAATGGGACTTGTTTGTAAGCTCAACTAAGAACATTTTTATTAAGACAAGAGAAGGATTTTTTTTGTCTTTATTTTGTCTATCTATCTATCTATCTATTTATTTATTTAACTACTACTACTACTACTACTACTACTACTGTTTGTAAGCTCCACTAAGAACATTTTTATTAAGACAAGAGACTGTTTTTTTGTCTTTATTTTATCTATCTATCTATCTATCTTTCTTTTTTTCTATCTATTTATTTATTACTACTACTATTACTACTATTATTTGTAAGCCCACTAAGAACATTTTTATTAAGACAAGAGACTGTTTTCTTGTCTTTATTCTGTCTATCTATCTATTCATTCATTTACTACTACTACTACTACTACTACTACTACTACTACTTCATTTACCTATGTTTATTTTATTTAAGACGTACTGTAATATAAGTAATTTTTAAGATAATATCAAACCAGCCATTTTTTTTCTTCTCACAAAGCTTCTACGCTATTTCCATATTAAAAAACAAAGATAAAGACAATTAGCCCTTTTTTTAATCATTAGTAATACAACTTTCACACCGAACCTTAATAATTCTCATACACAATTTAGGATTTTTTTTTTCTCACAATATCGGCCATTTATTATTCAAGTTACGTGTATAAGAACCACAAGACAACCGTGGCCATTTCTTCCACACAACACCGGCCATTTGTCGGTCACGTATCCGCAAAAGTCACGTCACGTTTCTTAACCCCTTCAGTACTATGACATTTTTACCTTAAGTTTTGTGTGTGATTATACGATTTCACTGACATTAGGAAGCGTCTATGGAGGGCAGAAGATTAATGGCCACAGTCTTCAGTATTCTAACCCCTTCAGTACTGCGACACATTTTTACCTTGAGATTTGTGTGCGATTAGACCATTTTATCGACATTAGGAAGGGTCTATGGAGGGCAGAAGATTAATAGCCCGAGTCTTCACTATTTTAATCCCTCCATGAGTCTCCGAAGCTGTATAAAATCATCAAATAGTAACCAGAATTAATATGAAAACACGTCAGAGTGCTTTTATACCTTTGTTTTGTGTATGATTAGACCATTTTATTGACATTAGGAAGGGTCTATGGAGGGCAGAAGATTAATAGCCAGAGTCTTCACTATTCTAATCCCCACATGAGTTTCTGAAGCTGTATAAAATCACTCAATAGTAAGCAGAGTGAATATGAAAAACGCGTCATGGTGCTGAAGAGATTACAGACCATTCACTTATCTTATTCTTAACGCTTTCGCTCCAATAGATAACAATTCACACTACATTAACCTTCAGCTTCAGTACCATGACGTGTTTCCATATTCATTCTTTTTACTATTTGGTGATTTTATACAGCTTCAGAAACTCATGTGGGGGATTAAGATAGTGAAGACTCTAGCCATTAATCTTCTGCCCTCCATAGACCCTTCCTAATGTCAATAAAATCGTCAAATTGCACACAAATCTTAAGGTAAAAATGTGTCCTAGTACTGAAGGGGTTAAAATAGTGAAGACAATGGCCATTAATCTTCTGACCTCCATAGACCCTTCCTAATAATAAAATGATCAAATCGCACACAAATCACAAGGTAAAAATGTGTCCCAGTACTGAAGGAGTTAAAGACAATACAATGAGTGTGTGAGAAATGAAAATGGGGAATGAATAGAGTTAGCGATTTCAACCCGGTAGTTTGCACGTGACTGTAGAAAAGACGCCACATTGTCCTTGTTTCTATACTCTTCTGGTTCATTTTAGTGTGTTTTTGTCTCCTTTTGTTCCTGGTCTTGTTGTTCGTGTGTGTGTGTTTCTGTTATTTTTACCTTTTCCTTCTTCTTCTTCCTCTTCTTGTTCTTGTTTTTCATTCTTCTTCTTGTTTTACTTTTTCTTCATCTTGTTCTTGCTTTTGTTGTTGCTTTTTTATGTTTCAATCTTGTTTTTTGTTTTTTGTTTCTTGTTTTTCTTTTCATCGTCCTCTTCTTAATCTTGTTTTTTGGGATAATTTTCTCGTGTTTCAATCTTTTCTTCTTTTTTTCTTCTTCTTCTTTATCATCTTCCTATTATTATTCTTGCTTTTTATCATTTTCTCTTGCTTCAATCTTTCTCTTCTCTTATTTCTTCATATTCCTGTTGTTGTTCTTGTATTCGTTGTTGTTTTTTGTGTTTCCATCCTCTAGATTTTGAGATTTCTTGCCGCCAAATCGCATGTGGGTGTAAAAAAGACGTGCCAGTGGTTAGCCAGAGAAAGACGCGGCAAGAAGCACTGAAAGGGTTTACAGACTTGCGTTATGAAGTGAGGCTCGTCTCTCCCACAACAGTGTTCTGGAAAACTTCTGTATCGCATCTCCGCAACATTCAGGTTACGCGAGACTTCAATGCTGTTTTTAGGGTATTGGCAACATATTAACAAGTTTTCCACATTACTACCATTACTCGTGAGAACCTGGCTAACCTTCTCTGAGACCCTTAGAAAACTGTCGATGTGGGACAGGAACGTTCAAAAGAGTTTAGTTGAAGTTAAACGAGACTTCAATGCTGTTTTGGGGTTTTGGCGACATATTAAGAAATTTCCCACATTACTACCAGGAGAAACGCTGGTGAAAACCTGGCTAACCTCATCAGAGTCACTTAACTATAGACAAAGAAGAAGAAAACTAAATAAAAACTTTCCTATATAACTGTTAACAAAAAAAACCTAAAAAGTGGATATAAAAACATAAAAAAAGATAAAAAAGCAAGGTGAATTAGTACAGAAAGCCGAATTAGTAAACAGCCGAATTCACCTGTGCCGAGTATCCAGGTGAGGTAGGCAGGTCAGGTGTGCGGGTAATGTACGTAATCAGCAGGTAAGGTACGGACTCCGCTAGTTAGGGTGCTGGTAAAGGTACACAGGTATATACAGGTAAAGGCGGTAAGGTACAGGTGTGACAGGTGAGGGGCATCTGTACCTGTGATTGGTGTGTGTGTGTGTGTGTGTGTGTGTGTGTGTGTGTGTGTGTGTGTGTGTGTGTGTGTGTGTGTGTGTGTTTTCTATCACCATATCAACGTGTTTTTTTTCTTTTCTTTTTTTTTGCAAATTTACTTCCATCAACTTTACCGACAAAAAAAGAGAAAGAAAATAAAAACAAAGAAAAAAAAACACCACACTCCGGCATATTTTTCCTCCATTTCCATCTCACCAAGGCACTTCCAGCAACCAACACTCCTATTCTGGACACCTGGAGACCTGGTTACGTGGAAAAATGGACACCTGTACAATTTTTCAACACCCTTGCCCTTCATTTACATTCATGTCCTTTTGTGTCCATATTCAGAAACGCCTTGCTCTCTCACCATAACAAATTTCCAAGGTCACAGCGACGACTAGCCAGGTGTTCAAGACAGTTTCTCCTTATTACAAGCTAGAAATATTGCAAATCCATCACCACAACCATAAAAATATCCTTAAAAACATGAGAATCTTCAACTGGAGCCTTTGGAAAGCAGTGATAGTGAGAGAGCAAAGCGTTTTAGAATACAAGGCTTGGGTTTCGCGCTGCCTTTCCCGCGACCTTCCAAACTCACACTGACACATTCCTATCCACCTCAGTCCCTTTAAGTCACCATAGTACCGTTCTCTCTCTCTCTCTCTCTCTCTCTCTCTCTCTCTCTCTCTCTCTCTCTCTTCCTTTTTTAATTCAGTGTTTTTTGGATTTTTCATTACTTTTTTTCAGTTTTTTTTTATATTGTAACTATTTCTTATTTGGTGTTGCTTTTTCTTGACCTTATCGTTGTGTGTGTGTGTGTGTGTGTGTGTGTGTTTCCTTTTCTTCATCTTCTTTTCTTCTTTGTTCTTCTTTTCGTTGCTGTTTTTTGTTTTGTTTCTATTCCATCTCCTTCTTTTTCATTTTCTTTTGTATTCTCTCCTTTTCTCTCTGTTCTTGTTCTTTTTGTTGTTGCATTTCCATCATTCTTCTTGTTGTTACTCTTCTTTTTCTTTGTTCTTGTTTTCGTTATTATTTTTGTTTATTTTTGTTTTTTTATTCTCATCTTATTCCTTTTCTTGTGTTTTTTTCTATTTCTCCCTGTTCTTTTTCTTCTTGTCTTTGTGTTTCTGTCATTCTTCCTTTTCTTCTTCTTCCTCCTCTTTTTGTTCTTGTTGCTGTTTTGTGTTTCTTCTTGTTCATTTTTTGTTTTCTTCTTTTTCTCCCTATTCTTGTTCTTCTTGTCTTTGTGTTTGTCACTTTTTCTTTTTTATTCTTCCTTTCCTTTGTTCGTGTTACTGTTTTTGTGTCATTCTCCTTTTCTTTTCCTGTTTTCCTGTTTTTCTTTTTCTGTTTCTATTCCTTTCCTTTTCTCCCAGTTCTTATTCGTGTCTTTGTGTTTTCCTTTTCCTTTTCTTCCTCTTCTTATTCTTGTTTCTGATACTTCCCTCTTCTTTTTATTCATTTTCTTTTATCTCCTCTCTTTTCATTCCTACTTTTCTCGTGCTTCTCTTCCTTTTCTTGTTCTCTTTCCTCTTATTTCTTTCTTTAAGACGGAGACAAGAAAAAAAAAAAAAACAGGAGAAGGAGGAGAAGGAGGAGGAGGAGGAGGAGGAGGAGGGCGGCGAGGAGATAATTGAGGAGGAACGGAGGGGCAGGATAAGGCCTAAATGATTGTCAAGCAAGTGATAAAACACCTGTATACCTGAAGGACTCAATTCAGGAGATCCTACGAAGTGACAGGAAGGGTGAAGGACTTTTAGGAGGGAGAGGGAGAGGGAGAGAGAGAGAGAGGGAGAGGGACAAAGGGAGGAGAAGGAGGAAAAGGTTAATGGTTTACTCCCTTCAAGGATATAAAGTGGGGGAAGAAATGGGAAGGATTGGAGGGATTTGGAAGGACTTTAGGAGGTGAGAGAAGAGTGGGAAAGGACAGCGTGGTGATAGGAAATGGATGAGAGGGAGGGAGAGGGAGAAGGAGAGGGAGAGGGTGGGAAAATGTGCCGTTTTGGTGAGTTGGTGAGAAGGGAAACGAGAAGGATAGAAGGAAAGGTGAAGGAGAGGTGAAGGAAAGGAAGGAAAGATGAAGGAAAGGTGAAGGAAAATAGGAAAAAGGAAAAAAAGGAAAGATGAAGAAAAAAAAAGGGAAAGGGAAAAAAAAGGAACGGTGAAGGAGAAGAAGAATGAAAGATGAAGGGAAAGGAAAAAAAAGATGAAAGGAAAAAAGGAAAAAGGAAAAAAGGAAAGATGAAGGAATAAAAAAAAAAAAAAATGTACCAGTTTTGAAAGAGAGGAGGAAACAAAACGAAAAAAAAAAAAAGACACACTTTGAAATATAACACTAAAATATAAACCCAATTTTTGAGAGAGAGAGAGAGAGAGAGAGAGAGAGAGAGAGAGAGAGAGAGAGAGAGAGAGAGTTCAAATCTACCGTCTGTAAAACATGGACATTTTGAAAGACACGTGGAAGATAAAATAAATAAATAAACAAAATATATAACACACAGACACACGTACACACACACACAGACACACGTACACACACAAACACGTACACACAGACACAGACACATGTACAAACACAGACACGTACACACAGACACAGACACGTACACACAGACACAGACACACGTACACACATAGACACGTACACACAGACACAGACACACGTACACACAGACACAGACACACGTACACACACAGGCACGTACACATAGACACAGACACACGTACACACACAGACACGTACACACAGACACAGACACACGTACACACACAGGCACGTACACATAGACACAGACACTCGTACACACACAGACACGTACACACAGACACAGACACACGTACACACACAGACACGTACACACAGACACAGACACACGTACACACACAGACACGTACACACAGACATAGACACACGTACGTACATATAAAAGGAATTAAAAGGAAAAACACATGAATTTTGAAAGAGAGGTGGAATTAAAACGAATAAATTTGACACGTTTCTAAATATAACTTTAAAACACATACTAATTTTGAAAGAGAGTAGAAGTGAAATGAAAAAAAAAAAAATGACACGCTTCTAAGTATATTGTCTAAAACACGTACCAATATTTTGAGAGAAACGTGGAAATAAAAAAAATATATATGACACGTTTCTAAATATATCGTCTAAAACACATACCAGTTTTTTGAGAGAACGTGCAAATAAAACGAAAAAGAAAAATATATATGACACATTTCTAAATATAACGTCTAAAACATGTGGAAAAAAACGAAAAAAAAATATATAACACGCTTCTAAATATAACGTGTAAAACGCATACCAATTTTGAAAGAGACGAGGAAGTGATATAAAAAAGACAAGTTTCTAAACACAACGACACGATTCTAAATATACGTTAGAACATATACCAGTTTTGAAAGAAAGGTAGAAGTATCATGAAAAAAAGACGTTTCTAAAAAAATACCCTCTAAAATATGTACCAAAAAAATGACCCACACTTCAAATATAACCAATTTTGAAAGAGAGGAAGAAACAAAAGAAAGGAAATAAAAAACAACAACCCAAGCTTTTAATATAACCAATATCTGAAAGAGAGAAAGAAACAAAAGAAAGGAAATAAAAAGGAAAAGAAAAAGAAGACAAACGGTTCTAAATATGTGAAAAACTCGAGGCTGAGACAAGAGGCGAAGAAAAAGAAGAAGAAAAAAAAAAAGAGAAACGATTCTATATATGTGTAAAACTCCAGCCAGAGATAAAAGAGGCGAGGGAAGGAAGGGCATTCAACATCAAATACCCGGGAATAAATTTGGGTTGTGATATCAAGTAAAAGGCAGGAAAATATGAGAGGAAACGCCTGAATACATTTATTGCGCGAAAGTTTGTCCAGACGGCGGGAAGTGAGAGGCAGAGGAAGGTAAAGTAAGGTAAACATTGGACAACACGTGTTCTTCTGCCCTTCATTATCTAAACCTTCCTTCTTCTTCTTCTTCCTTCATCTTCCAATCTTTATTATCTACACCTTCTTCCCTTCATCTTCCATTACGTGCCTTTCTGACCTTCACAGTTTAAATCTTTCTTCTTCTTCTTCTTCTTCTTCTTCTTCTTCATCTTCCAACCTTTATTATCTACACCTTCTTCCCCTTCATCTTCCATTACGTGACTTTCTGACCTTCACAATTTATATCTCTTCTTCTTCTTCTTCTTCTTCTTCTTCTTCCTTCATCTCCCATTACGTGTCTTTCTAGCCTTTATCATCTACACCTTTCTTCTTCTTTCCTTCATCTTCCATTACACAAACTATATACATAGCCATCTACACACATAAAAGTAGAAGAAGAAAAAAGAAAAAGAAAAGAGAAAAAGAACAAGAAAAAGAATGAAAAAGGAAGACAAACAGTATACACAACCATCTACACACACAAAAGTAGAAGAAGAAGGAGAAAGCAACAAGAAACAAGAAAAAAAAAAGAACAAGAAGAAGAAAAAAAAGAAACAAGGAAGACAAACAACATACAAATCCATCTACACACACACACATACATACACACAAACACCACCAAATTGATAAGGAAGCTCAAAAAACACAATACTCACCATCATCATCATCATCATCATCCAGTCACGTGTCACCATTCACACCTGCCTGACACGGACACACACCTGGCCTGGAATTATTGAAGGTGTTTTTATTAGCCAGCCATTCCTAAATCAAAGGTCAAAATATTTTCCTTCTTTATTTTTCCGTTTTATCAATTATTATTTATTTTGATATCACTTTATTTCTCTTTATTTATTATTTCTATCGTTCCTCTGTTTCATTTGAAAAGAGGAAGGGAAGAGAGAAGAAGAAGGTAAAGAAGGAGGGTAAGGAAGAAGTGAGAGGAGAGGAGAGGAAAGGAGAGAGATAAAATAAAGAGGGAATTAGAAACAGGAGGAGAAAGAGAGGAGAAGAGAGGAGAGAAGAGGAGAAATAAAATGAAGAAAGATGATAGAATAAGAAAGGAAGAGAAAGAAAAGAGAAGAGGGGAAAGGAGAAGAGAAACAAAATGACGAGGATGAAATAAGAAAGAGGAAGAGAAGGAAAAGAGAGGTGAGGAGAAGAGGAGATAAAATGTAAGGATAGAGGAGAGAACAGAAAAAGGGAGAAAGAG
>NC_059284.1:3707489-3709989 GCF_017591435.1 Portunus trituberculatus
ATTAAATACTGGGAAATGCCAAAAATTTATGTAGAAAGCAGAAATTTAGAAAAAGAAAATAGGAATATAAGAGACAAAGATAAAATAAGATGCAAACACGAGAAATAGAGAAAGGAAATAGAAATAGAGGAGAAATAAAGATGAACTAAGATGTCAATAAAAAGAAAAATAATAATATTGCCCTTAAATACTAAACAATGCCAAGAAAATGATGTACAGAGTAGAAACAGAGAAAGAAAAGAGAAATAGAAGAGAAATAAAGATAAAAGAAAGAAAATGAAAATAGAAACAAAAAAGAAATATTACAAAACACATAATTCACTGCTTCGAACCACCACCACCATCACCACCACCACCACCATCACCACCACTTCATTAAGCGCATCACCATCATCACCACCCCTTCTCTCCCCTTCACCCACTCACCTCCCCCATCACCCCCATCTCCCTCACCCCCTCAAACCCATGTCACTGCTGATGGGTGAGTGTGAATCCCCATTGTTCGCGGTTCATTGTTCGGTTCAAGTGTTTCAAAGGTTCATTGAGTCACTTCTCGAACCACAATGAAGCTCCGATGTGGTTCTTTTCTTTCATTTTCTTTTTCTTTTTTTCTTTTAGTCTTTTTTTTTTCTCTCTCTCTCTCTCTCTCTCTCTCTCTTTTTTTTAGTCTTCTTTCTCTCTCTATCCTTTCTTTTCTTTTAGCTTTCATTCTCTCTCTCTCTCTCTCTCTCTCTCTCTCTCTCTCTCTCACCTGTCCTCTATTCACGTTAATTAACTCATCAATAAACCGTGATTCCTTGACCTCTCTCACCTTTTGACCTCATTCAGGTGTTAGAGAGAGAGAGAGAGAGAGAGAGAGAGAGAGAGAGAGAGAGAGAGAGAGCGGGATGGAGTAAAGGGAACTACTACTACTACTACTACTACTACTACTACTACTACTACTACTACTACTACTACTACTGCTACTACTACTACTACTACTACTACTACTACTGCTACTACTACTACTACTACTACTACTACTACTACTACTACTACTTCTACTACTACTACTACTAAAAGAAGAAGAACAAAGAAAAAAGATACGAACATAGAAACAACAACAACAACAACAACAACAACAACAACAACAACAACAACAATAATAGCGGTCATCCTGTCACCTTTATTACTCGACCACTAATCCTAAATTGACCTGGAATGACCCTTGAATGACCTGACCGCCTCCCCCACAGCTCCCTTGACCCTTAAAATAGACGCTTCGATTCCCCATTAAGAGCATTCGATCCTCTTCCGTCTCACACTTAATAGGATCGGATCGCTTTTATTTTCCTTTTTTTTGTGGTTTAAATTTTTGTGGTGTTTTGTTAGTATTTCTACGTTTTTTTTTTTTTTTTTAGTAGTGGTGGTGGTGGTGGTGGTGGTGGTGTTAGTATTAGTGGTAGTAGTAGTTCTTTCCTCCTCCTCCTCCTCCTCCTCCTCCTCCTCCTCCTCCTCCTCCTCCTCCTCCTCCTCCTCCTCCTCCTCCTCCTCCTCCTCCTCCTCCTCCTTCTCCTCCCCTTCCTCTTCCTTTCTTTCACCTTTCTCTTTCCTCTTCCCCTCCTCCTCCTCCTGCTCCTCTTCTTCCTTCTTTCCTCCACCTTCCTCCACCTTCCTTTTCTTCATCCTCCTCGTTTTTTCACCATTTTTCTTCCCTTTCTCCTCTTCCTCCTTTCTTTCACCTTTCTTCTTCCTCTCCTCTTGCTCTCCCTCCTTTTCCTGTCCTCCTCCTCCTCCTCCTCCTCCTCCTCCTCTTCTTTCACCATAAATACCTCACCTACTGCCACCAATCCACCTGTCACCAGTTAATTAGAGACGATTACAGGTAAATTATTTGATTAGCGACAGTCACGGGGCGGCGAGAGGGAGAGAGAGAGAGAGAGAGAGAGAGAGAGAGAGAGAGAGAGAGAGAGAGAGAGAGAGAGAGAGAGAGAGAGAGAGAGAGAGAGAGAGAGAGGAAGGGAGAGGTAATGTTTGTGGTTAGGTGAGGTTAGGTTAGGAAAGGATGGTATATGGGGTCTCTCTCTCTCTCTCTCTCTCTCTCTCTCTCTCTCTCTCTCTCTCTCTCTCTCTCTCTCTCTCTCTCTCTCACACACACACACACGCCTTTGTAATTTAATCCCACACCTCACCACCTCTGCTCTCACTAACCTCCCTCTCTCTCTCTCTCATTACAGGAGGATAGCGAAGATTGAGGACCCTTCCAATCTAATCAGCAACCACATCAAGTCAAACTACCTAGGGGACCACGACCTGGACCCTGCCATACGCCTCATCCTTAGACGGAAACAGCGCCGCCTCCTTCGTGACAATCCTGGGGCGCTGGTGGCCGTGGCGAAGGGAGCAAGGGCTGCCGTTCACGAATGCCAGCACCAGTTTCGCAATAGACGGTGGAACTGCTCGACGACAGTGTTCACCAGGAGAAAGACGCTGTTTGGGAAGATTGTCACGAAAGGTAAGG
>NC_059284.1:3724989-3727489 GCF_017591435.1 Portunus trituberculatus
AGGTTCAAAAAGCTCAATTAGAAAATATAATAGGTTCCAAAAGCTCAATTAGAAAATATAATAGGTTCAAAAAGCTCAATTAGAAAATATAATGGGTTCAAAAAGCTCAATTAGAAAATATAATGGGTTCAAAAAAGCTCAATTAGAAAATATAATGGGTTCAAAAAGCTCAATTAGAAAATATAATGGGTTCAAAAAGCTCAATTAGAAAATATAATGGGTTCAAAAAGCTCAATTAGAAAATATAAAAGGTTCAAAAAGCTCAATTAGAAAATATAATAGGTTCCAAAAGCTCAACTAGAAAATATAATAGGTTCAAAAAGCTCAACTAGAAAATATAATAGGTTCAAAAAGCTCAACTAGAAAATATAATAGGTTCAAAAAGCTCAACTAGAAAATATAAGTTCAAAAAGCTCAATTAGAAAATATAATGGACTAAAAAGTTCAGTTGGAAAATATAATAGGTTCAAAAAGCTCAACTAGAAAATATATATAATGGGTTTCAAAAGGTCCATTTAAGTTAAGAGAGGAATTCGAGTAAGGAAAGGAAGTACAGATTAAAAAACAGGTAAATTGAGTTAGAAGAATAATAGAACAGATTTGGAGAGTTGAGATTAGTTACGTTAGAAGGAAGAGTTAGAGAAATGGAGAAGCTACACCGTCACCTTCACCTGTCCGTCACCTGCGCCACTAATCACCTTCACCTCACCTGCCCACCGCTAGTTTAATTACCTACCTGAGCGCAGAAAAGAAAATATGAAGGAAAAATAAGAAAAAAAAGGTAAAAACTGCTAAACTTTATGAGGAAAAGATGATAATGAAGGAAAAAACAAAAAAATAACGTTACTACTACTACTACTACTACTACTACTACTACTACTACTACTAATGATAATGTTTTTTCTCTTTCTTTTCCTTCCTCTTTTATCTCTCTTTCCTTATTCCTTGTCTTCTTTTCCTCTCTCTCTCTCTCTCTCTCTCTCTCTCTCTCTCTCTCTCTCTCTCTCTCTCTCTCTCTCTCTATCTATCTATCTATCTATCTATATATCTATCTATCTCTTTCTCCATTTTCTCTTGTTCTCTCTCTTTCTTCATTCCATTCCTTCTATCTTCCTCCCATCATCATTTCTCTCCTATATTCCCTACTTCCCCTATTCATCCTCTTTTCTCTCCTATTTCTCCTCCTACTGCATTATCATTTCCTTCCTATTCTCCTTTTTCCACATTCTCTTTCTCTCTCTCTCTCTACAGGGCTGGACTGGGAGTGGGGCGGCTGCTCTGACAACATCGATTTCGGAAGCAAATTTTCTCGGCTCTTCGTAGACGCAGGAATGAAAGGAAGGGACCCGCGATTCTCAGTCGATCTTCACAACAACGAGGTCGGAAGATTGGTGAGTGTGAGTGTGAGTGTGCGTGTGTGTGTGTGTGTGTGTGTGTTTGAGTGTGTTTGGGAAGTGCTGGGTGTGTTTTGGAATGATTTGCGTGTGTTTTCCTGTGTTTTGTGTGCTTTTGCGGATGTTTTTGTGTGTTTTGGGATGTTTTGAGGTATTTGGGTGTTTTGAGGGTGTTTTGGAGTGTTGGAGTGTGTTGGGTGTGTTTAGGTGTGTTTTGGCGTGTTTTGGAATGTGTTTGGATGTTTTGGGGGCCTCTTTCGGGTGTGTATCTGTGTTTTGAAAGTGTTTTGGGTGTTTTGGATATGTTGGGGTGTGTTTGGAGTGTGTGTGTGTTTTTTTTAATTATAACAGTGGGTGAGGAAGCCCAACCTACACTCGGACCGTGGACAGGATTCGAACCCGTGCGCTTGGAGACCCCTCGAACCCCAAAGCACGCATGGTTCCACTGTACCACGGCGGTGTGTTTGGGTGTGTTTTGGGGGTATTTTTGATGGTGTGTGTTGAGGTGTGTATTGCGATGATTTGGGTGTGTTTTGCGGCTGTCTAAGGTGTTTATCCGTGTTTTGCGTGTGTTTTGAGTGTGTTGGGGTGTGTTGACGGTGTTTTGGGGTTGGTTTGGGGTGGGCTGGAGTGTTGGGGTGTGTTTGGGTATTTTGGAGAGTATTTGGATGTGTTTTGAATGTGTTTGTGTGTTTTTGCGTGTGTTTTAAGTGAGACTGAATGATTTTTTAGTGTTATGATGGTAGTGTGTGTGTGTGTGTGTGTGTGTGTGCTTAGAAAACAATGATAAAAAAAAAAGGAAGAAGAGAAATAAAGAACAGAAAGAAAAAAAAGATAAACGATGAAGCAGGAAAAGGAAAGATAAATAAATAAATAAATAAATAAATAAATAAATAAATAAATAAATAAATAAACACGAAACATTTAATTACCTTCACACTTTGGTCGTAATGGAAGGAAGAGGAGGAGGAGGAGGAGGAGGAGGAGGAGGAGGAGGAGGAGGAGGAGGAGGAGGAGGAGGAGGAGGAGGAGGAGGAGGAACCTTAAGTGAGAGCTATTATCGCCGACCACATCTCTCTCTCTCTCTCTCTCTCTCTCTCTCTCTC
>NC_059284.1:3732489-3739989 GCF_017591435.1 Portunus trituberculatus
AGGAGGAGGAGGAGGAGGAGGAGGAGGAGGAGGAGGAGGAGGAGGAGGAGGAGGAGGAGGAAGAAGGGGAAGTTGGAGAAGACGAAGGGGGGGGGAGAAAAGGTGTGGTCGTTTTAATTTCCTCACCTGAACCTCCGCCCTTCACCTGGTTCATTCACACACACACACACACACACACACACACACACACACACACACACACACACACGAAGGTTTGAAGGGCGTGACCACGTGCTGAGATTGAGACGCCTACAGGGTGGTCCTAAGCCTGGAGGAGGAGGAGGAGGAGGAGGAGGAGGAGGAGGAGGAGGAGGAGGAGGAGGAGGAGGAGGAGGAGGAGGAGTTCTTAATATGTTAGAGAAGGATCATAAGGGAGAGAAGGATGGAGAAACAAAGAAGATAAGGAGAGGAGGAGGAGGAGGAGGAGGAGGAGGAGGAGGAGGAGGAGGAGGAGGAGGAGGAGGAGGAGGAGGAGGAGGAGGAGGAGGAGGAGGAGGAGGAGGAGGAGGAGGAGGAGGTAGTAGACGAAAAAAGGGATGTAAGCAATTAAAGCAACAGAAGACCACTAAATTACTACTACTACTACTACTACTACACCACCACCACCACCACCACCACCACCACCACCACCAAAATAAGAGAAGGAATACGAAAAAAATAACAGAAAAAAAAGGAAAATAAAAGAAAAATAGACACTGACAAAGACCAGAGAGAGAGAGAGAGAGAGAGAGAGAGAGAGAGAGAGAGAGAGAGAGAGAGTAGAGGCGGTCACTGGTTCCCTCACATTCTGGCTCACCTCCCTCACCTCAGCTTTCACCTTAAATTACTCGCCTTCCCGAACCTAACGTTTTAATTATAGCTCTACAGATGCTCCTTCTAATTCGGTTCTCAGTTACCCTTGGACCCGCAGCGGAGAGAGAGAGAGAGAGAGAGAGAGAGAGAGAGAGAGAGAGAGAGAGAGAGAGAGAGAGAGAGAGAGAGAGAGAGAGAGAGAGCATAACATAACTCACAGTAATTTCCTCCTTTGTCATTGTATCAAGCCATAATAAAACTAGTATAAAAACGGGCATTTTTAGTCATTTCACAAGTATTTTCTTTGTTTTCCTTTGTGTTCCTCTTAGATAGAAAAAAAATAGTAGTAATAGTAGTAAAAGCAAGCCCTGTCTACCTCTTACACAATAAATACTACTACTACTACTACTACTACTAATTTTGTGTATAACTTGTCCAAACATTATCTAAATCTCCTCCAATTTCCTTTCTTTTAATGGAATCCGGGAAAATGACCCAGGAAGGCCCACTTGTTTGCCAGTTCCCAGAAAGATGAAGAGAGTTAGCCACAAAATCTGGGATAGTCTAGAATCCTTTACCTATCTACAAAATCGTGTCCAAAATCGTGTGTATCGCATGTCTCTGCCTCCTTCCCCTCAGCACGTGCGGGACAACATGAGGAAGGAGTGTAAATGTCACGGCATGTCTGGCTCCTGCACTGTCAAGACCTGCTGGTGGCGCCTTCCCTACTTCAGGAGAATCGGGGATGTTCTCAAGGTAAAAGGGAGGGAATGTGAGTGTGAGAGGGAGAGAAAGAGAGAGAATAGCTGGAGAAAGAGATCATGTTATTTAAAGAGAGAGAGAGAGAGAGAGAGAGAGAGAGAGAGAGAGAGAGAGAGAGAGAGAGAGAGAGAGAGAGAGAGAGAGAGAGAGAGAGAGAGAGAGAGAGAGAGAGAGAAATTGTACCACTCAAAGAAAGAAATCATACCGTTTAGAGAGAGTGGTGGGAAAAAGAGAGTAGAGAGTAGAGAGTAGAGAGAGAGAGAGAGAGAGAGAGAGAGAGAGAGAGAGAGAGAGAGATCCTACCACTTATAGCCTCTTCTCACACCTTCCCTTCCTCATATACAAACACACTCTCACACTTTATTCTTTAGTCTCCTTCCTATGTTTACAAAATCCTACCACTAATGTATCCTTCAATCCTATTTCCTATTGTTCCTTCCTTTCTTTAGGAGAGAAGATCATCCTACCACTACTATTCCTTCCTTTCCTTTCCTTTCCTCCTGGAGACCCCGCCCTTCAAAAATCCTTCTCTCCTATAGGATATAAAAAAGCGATCCTACCACAGATATCCTACTCTTCCTTAATCCTACAAGAGACACATCCTTCAAAAACTCCATAAACCTCTTCTGAATGACAAAATATCTTACACTGACATCCTTTTCTTCCTTAATCCTACAAGTGACACATCCTTCAACCACTAAATATCCTACAACTACCTCTCCTCCTTCGCCTTCTGTAGGATCGATTCGACGGCGCCTCCAGAGTGTTAATACGTAGCAAGGGCAACACAAGGACCCCCAACGCACGCCGCCCTAATATGAGGAGGAAGAACAAGAGGAGGAAGAGAAAGTCCCACCGCCTCTTTCGTCCTTACAATCCTGACCACAAACCGCCCTCCAAAAAGGATCTTGTGTATCTGGACGAGTCCCCGGATTTCTGCGTCAGGAACAGAAAATTGGGTAAGTCCAGGGCGTGTAGGATTGAAGGATGCTGTGTAGGATTGAAAGATGCTGTGTAGGATTGAAGGATGTTGTGTAGGATTGAAAGATGTTGTTTAAGATTGAAAGATGTTGTTTAGGATTGAAAGATGTTGTTTAGGATTGAAGGATGCTGTGTAGGATTGAAGGATGTTGTGTAGGATGCTGTGTAGGATTGATGCTGTTTAGGATTGAAGGATGCTGTGTAGGATTGAAGGATGTTGTGTAGGATTGAAGGATGCTGTGTAGGATTGAAGGATGCTGTATAGGATTGAAGGATGCTATGTAGGATTGAAGGATGTTGTGTAGGATTGAAGGATGCTGTGTAGGATTGAAGGATGCTGTATAGGATTGAAGGATGCTGTGTAGGATTGAAGGATGTTGTGTAGGATTGAAGGATGCTGTGTAGGATTTTTGGAATTTGCAGGACATTGAGTCAAGGATGTGTAGGATAATAGGATAAGATTATATAAATAAATTTCTTACTCATAAACTTACATTCTTAAGTAGACTAATGATTCTCTCTCTCTCTCTCTCTCTCTCTCTCTCTCTCTCTCTCTCTCTCTAAAATACCCACGTTCTGTAACATTTTTATTATTTCCTTCTCCTTTATCTCCTTTTCACCTCTCTCTCTCTCTCTCTCTCTCTCTCTCTCTCTCTCTCTCTCTCTCTCTCTCTCTCTCTCCACTCTCTCTCTCTCTCTCTCTCTCTCTCTCTCTCTCTCTCTCTCTCTCTCTCTCTCTCTCTCTCTCTCTCTCTCTCTCTCTCTAGGCATCATCGGGACAAGAGGGCGAGAGTGCAACAGAACAAGCATCGGTCTGGACGGCTGTGACTTGATGTGCTGCGGGCGGGAACATCACACACAGGTGGTTGAGGTGGAAGAGAGGTGTTCTTGTACCTTCCAGTGGTGTTGTGTGGTGAAGTGTAAGACGTGCAAGTATATGAGGACCGTTCACACCTGCTCTTAATGACTCAGGTGTGCAGAGGTGCGTGGGAAGATGAGGCAAGGTGACATCAGGTGAGATAAGGTGTGACAAGGTGTGAGATGTGGAAAAAGTTAAATGGTGAAGGTCCTCTTGTAGTTTACCTGTTCTTAGTGACTTTTTAAAGGTGACAGGTGAAGAAAAGACTGATTACAGGTGTGAGGGGAGAGAGATTGGATATTTCACACCTGTTGCTAATGATTTCCGTGACAGGTGTACTGGAGAGGGTCAAACAGGTGTGCTAGTGACTTTTGAAGATGGCAGGTGTGTACGGAGAGAACTGACAGATGAGTGAAGGAAAATACAGACTTTTATACCTGTTCTTAATTACCTAAGGGCAACAGGTGTGAGAAAAATAAGTCACGTGTGAAAATACAAAACTACCTGTTACTAATGACTTTAAAGGTGACAGGTGTGTGAAAGAGCCGCAGATGTGGAAAGTAAAGCAGAAACACACAAACACACACACCTGTCCTTAATGATATGGAGGTGACAGGTGTGTGAGAACTGATATGTTGACAGATAACACACACATTTGGTATTAATTAGTGTGACAGGTGTGCTAGAAAAGTCAAGGTATGGAAAGGTAATTGAGACACACCTGTTCTTAATGAGTGAAGGTGATGCGTGAGAAAAAAAAAAAAGAGGAGAGAGAGAAAGAGAGAAAGATGAGAGGAGGAAGAAAGGAAAGAGATAACATGTATTTTTTTTCTCTCTCTCCTCTTTCCTCTTCCTATCTCCATCTCCTGTATCTCCTGTCCTCCCTCTTGTGTTTCGTTACAACTGAAACAAAAAAACGGCAAAGAAAAAAAAACGAAGAAATGGAGAACTTTAAGAGAACAGAAGTGAAGATGAGAGGAAATGTAAAATAAAGATATGAAACACACACACACAAAAAAAAAAAGAAATTTGAGGCAACACAGATTTAAAAACACTAGAAAATTTAGAACACTGGAAATATGAAACACTGAAAAACAAGAAAAACAAAACAGAAAAAACAAAACAACAACAACAACAACAACAAATCAGAAATAAATATAAAACACCATAAATAAATGCAAATAAAAAAAAAATAAATAAATAAGCACTGGAATCTGAACTCAGCATAATGGACAGATTAATGCTGACTACAGATAATGCTGAGTTAATGCTGAGTTAATGCTGATCTCTCGAATTATCTTTATCTTTTCTACTTTTCTTGTATTGTAACTTAAATATATATATACGTATACTCTGTGTGTGTGTGTGTGTGTGTGTGTGTGTGTGTGTGTGTGTGTGTGTGTGTGTGTGTGTGTGAAGCAGGAAAGAGGCTACCTGGTTTTAATATTTGTTTAAGAGAAGTGAGTGTAGAAAAGATGAAAGGAAACAGAAGGAATGAAAGAAAAAAGAAGAAGAGGAAGAAGAAGATGAAGAAAAAGAAGAAGAAGAAGAAGAAGAAGAAGAAGAAGAAGAAGAAGAAGAAGAAGAAGAAGAAGAAGAAAGAAAAGGAAGAAATAAAAAAAGGATAAAATTTTCAGTAAACATCAATAAACAAAAAAACTCAAACAAATCACGTGGAAAAGAAACAAAAATAAGAAAAAAAATAGAATAGAGAAATAGAATGTACAGTAAATTAAGTCCACACACACACACACACACACACACACACACACACACACACACACACACACACACACACACACACACACACACACACACACACACACACACACACACACACACACACACACACACACACACACACACACCTTCGTTAAGATTATAATTACATACATATTCGCTGCTAGTCACCGTTGCCTAATAGAAAGATAACAGGCGCTGCTGCTGGACTGGTGGTGGTGGTGATGGTGGTGGTGGTGGTGGCTGGGTGGGTGGGGAGAAGCCTTCACCTTTACTATCCTAAACTCTAAACTGGATGGTGGTTAGTGTACTTTATATACTGTAGTGTTTTGTGTTTCTTTTGTAGTTTCTTGTTTTCTTTTCCTCCTCCTCCTCCTCCTCTTCTTCCTCTTCCTCCTGGTCTTCCTTCTTCTTCTTCCTTCTTCTTCCTGTTTCTAACATTGTGAGTGACCAAGTGAATGCCAGAAAATAATTTCTTTCTCCTTTTACTTCTTTTTCTTTTCCATATCTCCTTCTATATTTGAGTGAGTGAGTGAGTGAGTGAGTGAGTGAGGAGTGCAGTGGTGAGGTGAGTGAATATCTGAATAATTCTCTCTCTCTCTCTCTCTCTCTCTCACCTCCTAAATCTGTTTCTCTCTATACATCTCCCTTTTCTCCTCTTCTTAACCCCCAGTCTCTCTTTCCCCTTTCCTCTTCATCTTAACCCCTAAATCTCTCTCTTTCTTTCTCTCTCCCCTTTTCTCCTTTTACCTCCCACTCTCTCCCTCTCTCCCCTTCTCTCTCCCCCTCCTCCCACGTCTCTAACACTGTGACCCTCCCCCGCTGTGTCTGCATAACCACAGTCGACTCGCGTTTCTCATCCTGCCCAGAGAATACTAAATTAAATTGTTACCAGCTATGAACAGAGACGAAAATGGTGCGTCCTCAGCCTACTTCTGCCTACCCAGCTCTAGTAATTGGCGGGGACTCCATCATGTGGGCCTTTTACTCCCTAGCTAAAGTCCAAATCGGGGTGAGTAATGGGTGGAGCACTGACGGCATATCCTCCCCCTTTGACTTCCTGCGTTACACTGAAGGTCTTGCTCTTAAAACTGTCTCCTCTATCCTCTGCCCGCCGCTTCAGTCCAGCTTGTAGTTTCATTTTTTTTTTTTATTATTCTTTTGTATGTATCCAATATTTATACAAACGGACGCCCAGCTAATGTAGAGTATCGTGTCTCGTGTCTCGTGTATCGTGTCATTGTGTTCTTGTCCTCTTCCAGCTTGACTAGGCCTGAGGTTCGATGCAAAAGTATCAATTTGTGACCGAAGGAATTAAAAGTTGAACGAAAGCCATGGGTAAATGCCAGGGATAATCTCGTGTGTGTCTTGTCTTCGTACGTTTCATAATTCTAGGCTCGCCAGGGTGGGTGATACGATACGATACGTCTTGAACTATAATGTAGAACCAAAGATATTGCTGCCCTGGTCCATGAAGCACTGAGGGACTGGACCACAACAACAACAAGATCCACAGCTTACGTATCCATTAAAAAAACAATAACAAGAACAATATTTACGTATCTTTTCTAGTTATTTGTTTTTTATTGATTTTATTTGTCTAAGAACAATATTTACCTTTTTATTTATTTGCTATATTTGTCTAAGAACAATACGTATCTTTTTTCTATTTACTTTGCTTGTTATTGATTTATTTGTCTATGTTCCCGCGGCGCCAGTCCCTCAGTGTGCCTCGCCCCGCCTCAGTCTCAGCCGCCGCCTCAGCCGCCGCCACACACCCAAACACCTTACGAAGATTTGCAAGTTGTACATATTACTACTATTATTACTTCACTGATTTCCCAGGAGTCTGCTTGCTTTATTTAGGACATTTTTTGTAAGTTATATCCAGCCTTATATTTTCTCTCTCTCTCTCTCTCTCTCTCTCTCTCTCTCTCTCTCTCTCTCTCTCTCTCTCTCTCAATGTCATCCACAATAAAAATATCTTGATGCTGTTCTCTTGTTTGTTTTCACCTTCCACTCATAATAATAATAATAATAATAATAATAATAATAATAATAATAAGGTAAGATTATATTAAGTAAGGTTACGTTAGGTTAGGCCTCCCTTCTACCCCCCTCCCCCACACAAATATTAGCCACAGACACCGCAAAGCTCATTACTCCATCCCTACACTGGAAGAAGAAGAAGAGGAGGAGGAAGAGGAAGAGCAGAGGAAGACACACACACACACACACATACTCACCAAACAGCTGTCTCTTATCTCCTCTCCCTCACCATTATCGCCGGTTCACGGTGGCCAGGGCGCGTCACAGTTCCTAATGGCGTTTATGACACGGTTATCGCGGTGCGGATCACTCAGGGC
>NC_059284.1:3749989-3754989 GCF_017591435.1 Portunus trituberculatus
GTTTTAGAGGCAGAGTGACGAGATTTCTACATTACTAACTGTAGAAACACTCTTGAAAACCCCGCTAGTCATCTCTGTGGCCTTGGAAAACAGTTATGGTGAGAAAGGAGAGCGTTTTTGAGATGTTTTTATAGTTCTAGAGGCAGAGTGACGAGATTTCTACATTACTAACTGGAGAAACACTCTTGAAAACCCCGCCAGTCATCTCTGTGGCCTTGGAAAACAGTCGTGGCGAGAGAGAACAGCGTTTCTGAATACTGACCAGTGTCTTATCGCGGATGGGAAAGGAAGGAGTGAGGAGGGACTGAAGCGACTCACCTGCAGAAGTTAGGCGAGTCCTCCAGGTAAACGAGATCCTGTTTCTTGGGGGTTCTCACATTGGAGGCCGTGGGGAAAACAGTACGGCCGTCATTGCTCCCCATCACCTGCAGAAGGGAAAATAAAGCATAACTGAAGGAAAAATTTAAGAAACAAATATGAGAGGCAGTGGAAAAGAAGGAAAATAAAGGAAAAGAGGAAAGGCAGACATACAGAAGGGAAAATAAAGCAGAAATGAAGGAAAAAAATGATGAAACAAGGAGGAAAAGGAAAGGAAAAGAAAAAAGTGAAGGGAAAACAGACAGACAGACAGACAGACAGACAGACCATTGCTATCCATCACCTGTAGAAGGTCAAATGAAGGAAAAATGAAAGAAACAAGGAGGAAAAGCAAAGGAAAAGAAAAAAAGTGAAGGGAAAACAGACAGACAGACACACACACACACACACAGACTATCATTGCTATCCACCACCTGTACAAGGGAAAATAAAGCATGAATGAAGGAAAAGTATTGAATAAGACGAAAAAGAATGGAAAAGAAGATAAATTATGTGAAATCAGATACTTTTTTTTCAGAGGGAAATTTCAAGATATTTGCTCCTGACTCTTGGCTAACTCTACTGATCTTTGAGGGAACTGGCAATCAAGTGGGCCTTTTTAAAATCTTTTCTAACTCTTGGATAGTTTTCCCTCTTACATAAAAAAAACTTTCCCCTTTATTCATTTCCTACTTTTCCTTTCTTCATCATCAGTATTTTGAGTCCATTTTTCTATTCTCTTTCTCTATTTCTTTACTACAACACGTCAAAACACCAATAAACAAAACTCCTTCACTTTCTCCTCCTGCTTTTCCTCCTCCTACTTCTCCTCTTCCTCCTTTATTCACTTTCTGCTCTTCCTTTCTTCATCATCAGTATTTTGAGTCCAGTTTTCTCTTCTCTTTCTCTATTTCTTTACTACAACACGTCAAAACACCAATAAACAAAGCTCCTTCTTCTCCTCCTGTTTTTCCTCCTCCTTCATTGTTCCCTCTTCCTTTTTCCTTCATCAGTATTTAAATTCAACTTTTTCTCATTTTCTTTTCTCTTTTTTATTCCAACACGTCAACAAATAAAAAAAAAAAAAAAAAAAAATCCTTCACTTCCTTCTACTTCTTTTCCTCCTCGTCCTTCATCATTCATATTTTCCTGTTACTTTTCCTTCACCATTATTTCGAGTCCAATTTTCTCTTTCTCTTACTTCAACACGTCAAAAAACCAACTGACAGATCAAACCTTAATAAACAAACCAAATCCTTCACTTTCTCCTGCTTCGCCTTCGTCAGTACCTTAGTGGCTGCGTTGAACTTGTCCTTGAGGTGACGCCCCACGTTTCTGAAGTTAGGGATCCTTCGCCAGCAGGTCCTATGGGTGCAGGATCCGGAGAGGCCGTGACACTTGCAATGCGCCACCAAGTTGTTCCTGACGGCCTGTGGGAGGTGAGTGGGCGTGAGGGCGTGAGTCAGGTGTGGCCAGGTAATGAGAGAGGATGGTGAACAAATATAATGAGTCTGTGGAGGCTTTGAGAGAATAATGAATAGATAATGAGTGATACTACTTCTATAACCACCACCACCACCACCACCACCACTACTACTACTACTACTACTACTACTACTACTACTACTACTACTGCTACAATCACCACCATCACCACCACCACCACCACCATCAACACCACTAATTCTACTACTATTACTACTACAACCACCACCACCACCACCATCACCACCACTAATTCTACTACTATTACTACTACACCACCACCACCACCACCACCACTTTTGAATACAACAGAAACACTAAGAACGAAAAATAAAAATAAAAACACGGAAAAGAGAAAAACAACATAGATGCTTGTACCAATAAACCACCACCACCACCACTACTACCACCACCACCACCACCACCACCACTACTTACCCTCCTACCAGCTTCATTATTCCACAGTAGGACAATACTTCTGATGTCTTGACTCTCCCGCCCCTGCAAGTAGCGCCAATCCATGAAGTCTCTTGCTATACGGTAACCAAAACCCACATTGTCATCACACCCACTCCAGTGCCACTCCCCCTCAGGCACTCCGGACACGCCCTCTCCTCCCACACCCTCGAAAACCGCTGGAAAAGTGTGCCTGTATGTTTGGTGCGTGTGAGGTGTGTTTTGGTGTGTTCTTGGGTGTGTTTGATGTGTTTGGTGTGTTTCTTCCCTCCAGTTCTCCCTCTCATTCCATCTCTCCTCGCTATAACGTGTGTTTTTTCTTCTTCTTCCTCTCTTCTTCTTCCTTCCCTCGTATCTTTCCCTATTTCGGTTCCTGTTCTCGATTCTGTTGAGTCTCTCCTTCCTCGGTTTCTCCCGCCTACTCGGCCCTGAAAGAAAACGGGCGTCAGGGATGCGAGGAAGTGTGGTGAAAAAGTAATAAAAGGAAGAAAAAGAAAGAAAATGGAAAAAAAAACTCCTTGTAAACATCAAAAAGAAATCAAACTTCCTTTTAATAAACTGAGACAGAGATAGAGAAAACGTGGAAAAGAGCTATTTAATTTATTGTACATGTAAATAAAATGAGAGAGAGAGAGAGAGAGAGAGAGAGAAGAAAAAAAACAATGTGACGCAGGGGTGTTGACATTACCAAGCTGAGTTGCGCCGAGGGAGTTTCTGCTGCATGAACACTGAAGGAGGTCGCCCCTGGAGCACGCCGCGGTAATCTCGTGAGTCACACCGGCAGACACCACGGCGTTCAGGAAGGCAGTCTCCGGGGTGTCTTGGAGGGGGAAAAAGGAAGCGTTAGGCAGAAGGAAAATTGATACAAAAAAAAAAAAGAAAAGGAAAACAAACGGAAAACAAGAAAAGCGGTCTCCAAGAGTCTAGGAAGGAAAAAGAGAGTAGAAAAACAAGGAAAACTAAAAGAAAACAAGGAAAACAGAAAGGAGATAAGGAAAACTGATAAAGAACAATGCAAAGAATAGGAAAACAAGGGGAAAACAAGATAGACGGTCTCCAGAGAGTCCTGGAAAACGATAGACATACGGTAAGAAAACAGAGGAAACAGGAAAAGCGGTCTCAGGAGTGTTTATAGAAAGGAAAGGGAAGGAGTAAAAGCGAAGGAAAATGAGGAAAGCAAGAAAGGCTGTCTCCGGAGTGTCTAGGGGGAAAAGAAAGCGTTAGGGAGCAGGAAAACAAGGAAAACTGATAGAAAAGGTTAGGAAAAGAGAAAAAAACAAGGAAAATATGGAAAACTGATAGAAAATATTAGGAAAAGAAAAATAAAACAAGGAAAATGACAAAAATTGAAAGAAAAGCGTTAGGAAAATAAGAAAAAAAGGAAAAAAAGGAAAATTGATAGAAAATGTTAGGAAAAGAATAGGAAAAACAAGGAAAATAAGGAAAACTGATAGAAAGTTATAGGCCTACACGCGGGAGGCCTTGTATAAAAACTGCCTATTCATTTTCCTTTCAAAACAAAACAAAAATGTACAAGGAAGAAAAAAATTGCTATGAATATTTTAGGAAATTAGAAAAAAAACTAAAAAATAAAAAAAAAAAAAAAAAAAACTGAGGAAAAGCATAACGAAGAAAAAAGAAGAGAAAAGAAAAAATAAGAAGAAAAAGAAGAAAGAAGAAAAACATAGAAATGAGAGTTTTAGAGAATGACAAAAAAAAAGACATGAAAACAAAATTAATAAATGAAAGAGTGACATAGCAATAAAAGAATTGATGAGAGAACCACACACACACACACACACACACACACACACACACACACACACACACACACACTAACTAACACATAATGATCATCAACTAGACAAAACAAATGAACACTAACAATAACAAGAGAGAGAGAGAGAGAGAGAGAGAGAGAGAGAGAGAGAGAGAGAGAGAGAGAGAGAGAGAGAGAGAGAGAGAGAGAGAGAGAGAGAGAGAGAGAGAGAGAGAGAGAGAGAGAGAGAGAACTAACATTAGAAAACAATCTTACACCAATGATACTACAAAAACAGAGAGAGAGAGAGAGAGAGAGAGAGAGAGAGAGAGAGAGAGAGAGAGAGAGAGAGAGAGAGAGAGAGCACTATAATCATTACTGCCAGTGTGAAAGATACAAGGCCACACACAGGACACAAGACAAATGGCGCCACACTGACACACTCGCTGACACACTGACTGACACGCTGACACAATGACTGACACGCAAACTGACACTAACACAACACACTCGCCTCATGACACCCTCTACCCCCATAAAAAAGGGAAATAACAGGAAAAAATAAATAAAAAAAGGAACAGGAAAAGTAGATAAGAGAAATACGAATAAAGAGAAGAGAAGAGAGAAAATGAAGATGAAGGTAAAGAAATCCTAAAAAGTACAATAAAAGTGAGAGAGAGAGAGAGAGAGAGAGAGAGAGAGAGAGAGAGAGAGAGTCAAGCAAAACAAAAGAGTAAAAATATAGCAAATAAACAGATAAACACAACACAGCACACACACACACACACACACACACACACACACACACACACACACACACACACACAACCCAACACAGAAACACACACACACACACACACACACACACACACACACACACACACACACACACACACACACACACACACACCTCTACTGAGCACCCTTTTCATTGACCGTCTAT
>NC_059284.1:3762489-3764989 GCF_017591435.1 Portunus trituberculatus
ACCCTTTTGCGCTTCACCTCAACCATTTCAAAAGCCTTTACCTAAATTCACACGGTTTTACGGTTCTAGAGGCAAAGTGATAAGATTTTTACATTATTAACTGGAGATACACTCTTGAAAACCCCGCTAGTCATCTCTGTGGCTATGCAAATAGTCGTGGTGAGAGAGAATAGCGTTTCTGACAATGTAAATCTGGAAACTTTTCATTAGCGAAGAGAAAAGATAGACATAGAATTTGAAGATTTTAAAGATTTTTGTGGGAATTAGATTGTGGATACTCCTTAGATAAGACAAAAAGAAAACATACAAGTAAGTAAACAGACATACAGAGAGACACTTAATAATCTTACTCTGAAGTCTCCATGTATAAGAACTTCAAATCATAGGAAGGTGGAAAAACAGGAAGAGGAAATTGATTTAACTAGGGACAACACAAACTCTCTTAAATGACACACACACACACACACACACACACACACAGAGCGGCATTTGGCACATACCTTCCCCTCGTTGCCCTAAGTACTGGCCAGCCCTTCTCCCTCAGACAGAAGAGGGGACAGAGGGGAAAGAGGGGACACAGGCTCTAATGGCGCTCTTACCAACCTTTCGTAACCTCATTAATCAGTGTTGTCTTGTGTGTGTGTGTGTGTGTGTGTGTGTGTGTGTGTGTGTGTGTGTGTGTGTGTGTGTGTGTGTGTGTGTGTGTGTCTTTCTCTGTCTAATTGAAAGAAAGAAAGAGGAAAATGTGAAGAGAGAAGAAAAAGGCAAAAATCATGGAAGGAAGGAAGAAATGAAGGAAGGAAGAAAGGTGGGAAGGAAGAAAGGAAGGAAGGATGGGAGGAAGGATGGGAGGAAGGAAGGAAGGAAGGAAAGAGAGAAAGGAGAAAAAAGACGGAAGAGGAGAATAGAGAGTAATGAGAAATAAGGAAGGAAGGAAGAGGATAAAAAAAGAACGGGATACAAGTCTCTCTCTCTCTCTCTCTCTCTCTTATCACCCATTTCTTTATTTCCTCTCTCCTTTCCTCCCTTCGTCCTTCCCTTTCCTCCTCTTTACCTCTTCGAGATGGAGAGAAAGAAAAACACACACACACACACACACACACACACACACACACACACACACACACACACACACATTATCTAAGGCTCTACAGCATATGACACCTCTCTTAGCATTCCAAGCATAGCGCAGGCCAGTCACAGCCACAGAGACCATGCTGTGTCCCGTCCTGACCTGCCCCGTCACCCCCACCCTCGCCCCTCGCCCCGCCCCGCCGCCCGCCCGCCCGCCCGCCCCGCCCCGCCCCGAGCAAAGACACTGATAATGAGACGCCCTTCTCACCACTTAATTCTTAACAAGGGTTCGTCTCAGCTTGTTTCTTAGTCTCTCTCTCTCTCTCTCTCTCTCTCTCTCTCTCTCTCTCTCTCTCTCTCTCTCTCTCTCGTCCTCCTTCGCTGGTTTTCGTAGAAGTGGGTATGCAGGTGTGTGTGTGTGTGTGTGTGTGTGTGTGTGTGTGTGTGTGTTTTGGTTAATTTAAGTGTTATTTCTTGCTCTCTCTCTCTCTCTCTCTCTCTCTCTCTCTCTCTCTCTCTCGAGTTTTTTGTTGTTGCTTTTTATAATTGTTTTCTTGTTTGTTTGTTTTCTTTACTTATATGTTTTCTTTACTTGTTGTTGTTGTTGTTGTTGTTGTTGTTGTTAGAAGTACGAGTAGTTACCAACATCACAAGAAGGAGGAGGAGGAGGAGGAGGAGGAGGAGGAGGAGGAGGAGGAGGAGGAGGAGGAGGAGGAGGAGGAGGGTGGAGAAAGACATTTTGGAGGACGACGACGAGGAGGAAGAGATTAACGACATAGACAGGGAGGAGGAGGAGGAGGAGGAGGAGGAGGAGGAGGAGGAGGAGAGGGTAGTCCTGTTTACACACTCCTAAAAGCAAGTTCAAGGAAATGAAGCCGCAGAGAGAGAGAGAGAGAGAGAGAGAGAGAGAGAGAGAGAGAGAGAGAGAGAGAGAGAGAGAGAGAGAGAGAGAGAGAGAGAGAGAGAGAGAGAGAGAGTTATTTGGAATCTTTTAAATCTACTTTACACACAAAAAAAGATAAAATAAATAAATAAGAATAGAAAAAAGAATAAAAATGAATAAATAAATAAACAATACCACGAGGAAAAGGAAAACACACACACACACACACACACACACACACACACACACACACACACACACACACACACACACACACACACAATGACACACTAAACACACACCTACACACACTTTTTTCCACCTCTCCTATCACCCCGCCGCCTTTTCGCCTCACCCAGCCCAGACCTCTGCTTGGATCCTGACGAGAGATAAGCTTTAACGGGATTGGAAGGAAGTGACAGTGCTTTTTGGGCTGGACGTATATGGATTCCCTTGAAGTCGAACACACGCGTCCCTCCTTCGCTTGTCTCCGCGTGTTTGCCGGGGAGTAAGTGAATCAAGGGCTGGTGAATACTGACGTGA
>NC_059284.1:3777489-3782489 GCF_017591435.1 Portunus trituberculatus
CTCCCTCACACAGGTGGCCTCTCGCCCTCTGAAACACAACCTGAACCAACTGAAATTCAAGCAACTCCTTTCATGAACACAATTATCCTTTGCTTGTGTTCGTTACTAGATCCTTCCTCCTCCTCCTCCTCCTCCTCCTCCTCCTCCTCCTCCTCCTCCTCCTCTTCTTCTTTCGCTCCTTCACTCTTCTCTTCCTTTTATTCATTATTTGTGTTTTTTTTCAATTTTTTTCTTTCTTTCGTTTATTTTTAGTTTTATTTATTTTCGTTTTGTTTTGTTTTTGTTTTGTCTCGTCTTGTCTCTCTCTCTCTCTCTCTCTCTCTCTCTCTCTCTCTCTCTCTCTCTCTCTTGACCTCCACTTATAACTCTCCACCTCTCTCTCTCTCTCTCTCTCACACACACACACACACACACACACACACACACACACACACACACACACACACACACACACACACTCATACAAACAATTCCTCTTCACAAGCCAGATCTCCTCTACCATTAATAAACACTGTTGAGGAGGCAAACTTTGTGAATAAACATCAAAACACTTGTAATGATTAACACACACGCACACACACACACACACACACACACACACACACACACACACACACACACACACAGAGGTTGAGAAGTGCCAGTATTCACCTCCCGTTCTCTTTTTGCCTGTGATCTTTGCTGTTTAAAAGGGAGACTAATGTAGACAGCGTTGCGACACTTACTGAGCGGGAGAGATAGATAAACAAGGTGACAATGGAAGGAGTAAAAGAATAGATGATAAGGGAGACAAGTGTGAAGGATAAGGAGGACAGATAATAGAGGAGAGGAAGAGAAGAGGAGGAAGAGGAGGAGGAGGAAGACTAGATACTAAGCGGAGATAAGAGAAAGAGAAAATACACAACAAATAAGAGAATAAGAAGAAAGAAAAGACAAAAGAGTAGATGGAGAAGAAGGAAGAGGAGGAGGAGGAGGAGGAGGAGGAGGAGGAGGAGGAGGAGGAAGACTAAAAAATAGAGATAAGAGAAAGAGAAAGGGAGAAAACAAACAAGAAAAAAGAAGAAAGATAAAGACAAGAGTAGAAGGAATAGAAAGGAGTGCAGAGGAGGGACAGAAGACACACACCAGCAGACCTATTGCCCCTCACCCAGCTATTTAGGCCTAATCTAAACTCATGCTACACAAAAAGGATAGCAAAGACGAAGGCTCCTCCCCACCCACCACCCAGGAAATAATGGATAAAAACCTCACAACATGGAAAAAAATGCATGGAAATTTTGATGAACGAGAGGAGAGTTAGGCGCCACTATTACTACAGATAAAAGTGTCTGGAAATAGTCACCCGCCACATTCACCCACTGCCAGCCAACTCCCCCCATCATAAACGTCAAAAAGGAGGAAGAGGAGGAAGAGGAGGATGGGAGGTGGGGTGAGGTGTGAAGTAGACGTACAAACAGTGGTTATTAGAGAGTGTATTGTCTTCAGTGTCTTGTCAACGATGTGGTGAGGTTCATGGTGTACACTGCTTTATTGACAAGGCAGGGATGATGTGAGCAGGGGTGGGTAGAGGAGGTAGCAGGGGAGATAGATCGGGATAGAAGGAGGTAAAGTAAGATTATTAACCCCTTCAATACTGGGACACATTTTCACCTTGCTATTTGTGTACAGTTAGACCATTTTATTGACATTAAGAAGGGTCTACGGAGCTCACAGGATTAATGGCCACAGTTTCCACTATTCTAATCCCCCATATAAGTTTGTGAAGCTCGTGTAGATTGAAATAAAGCCTTTTGAATAAATGGAAGTGAAACGCAGAAGTGTTTGAGATTACGAGCCTCAGGAGCAAACACACTCGAAAACATCCTTAGAAGCAAACACACTCAGGATGCATTCTAACGCACCCACACACACACAAACACACAAAAACACACTCTAACACACCTAAAAACACACAAAAAAACTTTAACACACCTAAAAACACTAAAAGCACTCTTAAACACACCCAATCACACTAAAAATGCACTCTAACACACCCACACACACAACACACAAAAACACACGCTCTAACACACCCAAAAACACACAAGAAAAACTTTAACACACCTAAAGACACTAAAATCACCCTCTAACACACACACACACACACACACACACACACACACACACACACACACACACACACACACACACACACACACAAGGCTCAGCAGCGTCAGAAATGTTTGAAAATATAAGCTTAAATCAATCGTCAAATCTAATAAGGTTCATTCTATTTTGCTATGTTTTCTCCGTTGTGTGACATTAAGAAAGTGTCCACGAGGTTACGAATTCGCCATATTTCGTTCAGTGCAGCGTCAGAAGGAGCCAGTTTCGGACACAGAGACGCTTCGGATCCTTTTCAGTCAGCACCGCCTCATCCATCACCCACGACACTGAGCCCCGTTCTTGATCTGCCCCGCTTCTTATCGCTAAAACGTGCAGCGGGTTATCAAGACGCGCTGGGGAGGCTTCAAGAGTGTTTTCATGACCGGAGCAGTGATAAGAATGCATTTTTTGATATTGTCACGAGAATGCACTTATAGAACTCACGTTTCAAGGGCCCTCTGACGTCTCAAGTCGTGTTTAGCAATGTTACAAAGGTTTATCGCTAATTTCTATCACTGACTTCATTTTTTTTGTTATCATGAAGAGGGAACACTAATAGAACTCACGATTTAAATTCTCTTTGGCGTCTCATTTAGTGTTTAGCAATGTTACAAAGGTTTATCGCTAATTTTTATCACTAACTGACTTAATTTTCTTTGTAATGTGACGAGAAAAAGCAAAAAGTAAAAAAAAAAATTAGAAAAACTGGTTCAATTCCTCTTTAGCATTTTAAAATAGTGGCTATCAACATTATAAAGGTGAACCACTAATCTCTACCATTGACTGACTTCATTTTGTTGTATTGTCACGAGGAAACACTTACAACACACATTATTCAATTCTCCGGCGTTTATAACAGTGTTTAGCAATATTACAAAGGTGAACCACTAATCTGTACTACTAAGTGACATAATTTTTTGATATTGTCACGAGAATCTCCTTATAAACACACGATTCAACTCTTCTCTAAGGTCTAAAATAATGGCTAGAAGGTTAATCACTAATCTTTACCACTAATTAACCATTTTTGGCGTATTGTGACGAGAAAAGATATAAAAAGCTAAAAACCACGATTAAATTTCTCTCTAGCGTGTGAACTAGTCTTTATCGGTATTACAAGAGTGAATCACAAATTTTTACCATTTACTTCACCTTTTTTTGTACTGTACAATGATAAAAACACGATTCGCCTTCTCTCTAGTGTTCAAAATAGTGTGTATCAATATTACAAGGGTGAATAATGTCTCTATATCACTAATTCACTTATTTTTTTTGTACTGTCACGAGGAAACATCTAAAAACACGATTCACCTTCTCTCTAGTGTTCAAAATAGTGTGTATCAATATTACAAGGGTGAATAATGTCTCTATATCACTAATTCACTTTTTTTTTGTATTGTCACGAGGAAACAATGATAAAAACACGATTCACCTTCTCTCTGGCGTCTAAAATAGTGTGTGTCAATATTACAAGAGTGAATACTGTCTCTCTATCACTATTTGACTCCACATCCTTCACTTCACGCCCTCATGTCTTCCTCCACCACGAAATAAGAACAAAAGAAATATATCTAAGCCTTTTTTTATGATTACCTTAAAAAAAATCTCTAAAAACTCGCGCTTCTTCAGTCAATATAGGCTACTCGGCTCATGTATTGTTGTGGGCCGTTCACCGCTCCACCACACACCACGATATACCTTCCTCAAACACGAAATAACAACAAAAACACAAATAACTGCATTTTTCCTTACTACCATCCTAAAAAATCACTAAAAACTCGCGCCACTTCAGTCAATATGCGTTACTCGGCTCATGTATTGTTGTGGGCCGTTCACCGCTGCACCACAACTCGCGATATACCTTCCTAAAGCATGAAATAATAATAAAAATAAATAGATAAATAAATAACCCTCAAAAAATCACTCAAAACTCGCGCCACCAGTCAATATGCGTTACTCGGCTCATGTATTGTTGTGAGCCGTTTACCGCTCCATCACATCCTCGGACAGGCCACACCGAGCGCTGGGAGTATATGGGCGTTTCCTGGCGCCACTGTAGGGACACGTAGGGCGCCGCTGGGACACGCAACACTCGAGGGGCGTCCTTATGTGGGCAGACAGTGACGGACAGCCCATCACATGACCTCCTGACCCCTTGACCTGACCCAACGCTCACTCTCTCTCTTACGTCAAAATAACACGTGAAAAGGAAGACAGAAAGAGGGAGGGCGGTTTTCACGCTACGCCCTCGATTATGGAGAGAGAGAGAGAGAGAGAGAGAGAGAGAGAGAGAGAGACAGAGGTGTGTGTGTGTGTGTGTGTGTGTGTGTGTGTGTGTGTGTGTGTGTGTGTGTGTGTGTGTGTGTGTGAAAAGTCGACGGAATGTACCCATCAGAGAGAGAGAGAGAGAGAGAGAGAGAGAGAGAGAGAGGTCAAGTTACCCTTACATTTTCATTCACACGCACAAAATATAATGATGAACAATAATAGTATCCATTTTCTCTCCCTCTCCTCTCTCTCTCTCTCTCTCTCTCTCTCTCTCTCTCTCTCATACATGTTATTATTGTTTTCCTAATCACTTGGGCCTAAGATTAGCCTACTCAGTCTATACTCATCATCTCCTCCTCCTCCTTCATCTCCTCCTCCTCCTCCTCTTCCTCCTCCTCCTCCTTCCTCCTCCTCCTGACTGTGGGTGGCCAGGATCGGGTGAGAGGAAGAGTGGGCTAATTCGCTCTTCCCTGAGAGAGAGAGAGAGAGAGAGAGAGAGAGAGAGAGAGAGAGAGAGAGAGAGAGAGAGAGAGAGAGAGAGAGAGAGAGAGAGAGTATCATCTGTATATTCATTTATCATTAGTAAG
>NC_059284.1:3804989-3807489 GCF_017591435.1 Portunus trituberculatus
CTATTTTTCTCTCCTCTTTCCTTTTTCTCTTCATCTATCTCTCTTCTATTCTGTTATCCTTCCTTCTTCCTCTTCCCTCCGTCCTTCCCTCTATCCTATTCCTCCTTTATTCCCGTTTCTTCTATCCCTCGTTTTCTTCTTCCTAATTCTCTTTCTCTTCCTTTTCTCTCTCTCTCTCTCTGTTTCTCGCTCCTTTCCTCTATTCTCTCCCTATTCCTCCTTTCGTCCTCTCCTCATCCTCTCCATTCTTACCTCTCCTCCTTCATTCTTTTCTTTCTTTTCCTATTCCTTCTTCCTTTTCCTTCTCTCTCTCTCTCTCTCTGTTTCTCTTCTCTTTCCTTTATTTTCTCCCTCACCCTATTCCTCCTCCTTCACCTTCCCTATTCCTCTTTTCTTCCTTTCTATACCCTTTTCTTCTTTCCCTATTTCTCCTCTCTTCTTTTCTTCCCTTCTACATCTTCTCTTCTTCATTTTTATTTCTATTCCCTCCTTATTCCTTCTTTCTGCTCCTCTACACTACTTCCTTCATTCGTCATTATTTTTTCTTCCTATTCCTCCTCCTTTCTTTCTTCTCCTCTAGACCCTCTTCTTCTATATCTCCTCTCTATTCCTCTTTTCTCTTCCACATTCCTTCGTCTATTCCTCTCTATCCCTCTTTCCTCTTCCCATTTCCTCTTTTCTTCACCTACACACCCTCTCCCTGATCTCTCCTCCTCCTCCTCCTCCTCCTCCTGTAATGGAACCAATCAGCTGTTGTAAGTTGGTTCCCATTATGCTCAGTCGCTCCCTCCACACAACGCGCAAGGCTGACGGCGCTGGGCAGTCACTGGATTCCTGGTTGTGTTGCGCATTGGTCACGCTAGGACGATGATTGAGGCGCTGGGAGAGGCTGGGAGAGGCAGAGAGGCAGAGGCAGAGAGAGAGAGAGAGAGAGAGAGAGAGAGAGAGAGAGAGAGAGAGAGAGAGAGAAGGAAAGTTGTGAGAGATGGTTTGTAGTAAAGGTTGTGGATTGAGAGAGAGAGAGAGAGAGAGAGAGAGAGAGAGAGAGAGAGAGAGAGAGAGAGAGAGAGAGAGAGAGAGAGAGAGAGAGAGAGAGAGAGAGAGTGTGTGAAGGAAGAAAAATTGACAAGTAGCTGATAGATAAAAAAAAGCGTAGAGAGAGAGAGAGAGAGAGAGAGAGAGAGAGAGAGAGAGAGAGAGAGAGAGAGAGAGAGAGAGAGAGAGAGAGAGAGAGAAGGGGGAGGCTAACAAAATCACTGAACCAAGATGTTTTTCAGAGTTACCCTCTCTGGTTGATAACCTGACTAATGAGACAAGCCAGGTGAGATAAGCCAGGTGAGATAAGCCAGGTGAGACAAGCCAAGTGAGACAAGCCAGGTGAGACAAGCCAAGTGAGACAAGCCAGGTGAGATAAGCCAGGTAAGACAAGCCAGGTGAGACACGCCAGGTGAGATAAGCCAGGTGAGATAAGCCAGGTGAGACAAGCCAGGTGAGAAGCCAGGTGAGACAAGCCAGGTGAGACAGGCCAGGTGAGAAGCCAGGTGAGATAAGCCAGGTGAGACAAGCCAGGTGAGACAAGCCAGGTGAGACAAGCCAGGTGAGACAAGCCAGGTGAGACAAGCCAGGTGAGATAAGCCAGGTGAGACAAGCCAGGTGAGATAAGCCAGGTGAGATAAGCCAGGTGAGACAAGCCAGGTAAGACAAGCCAGATGAGACAAGCCAGGTGAGATAAGCCAGGTGAGACAAGCCAGGTGAGAAGCCAGGTGAGATAAGCCAGGTGAGATAAGCCAGGTGAGACAAGCCAAGTGAGACAAGCCAGGTGAGACAAGCCAAGTGAGACAAGCCAGGTGAGATAAGCCAGGTAAGACAAGCCAGGTGAGACACGCCAGGTGAGATAAGCCAGGTGAGATAAGCCAGGTGAGACAAGCCAGGTGAGAAGCCAGGTGAGACAAGCCAGGTGAGACAGGCCAGGTGAGACAAGCCAGGTGAGATAAGCCAGGTGAGACAAGCCAGGTGAGATAAGCCAGGTGAGACAAGCCAGGTAAGACAAGCCAGGTGAGATAAGCCAGGTGAGACAAGCCAGGTGAGACACGCCAGGTGAGATAAGCCAGGTGAGATAAGCCAGGTGAGATAAGCCAGGTGAGACAAGCCAGGTGAGATAAGCCAGGTGAGACAAGCCAGGTGAGACAAGCCAGGTGAGATAAGCCAGGTGAGATAAGCCAGGTGAGACAAGCCAGGTGAGATAAGCCAGGTGAGACAAGCCAGGTGAGACAAGCCAGGTGAGACAAGCCAGGTGAGATAAGCCAGGTGAGACAAGCCAGGTGAGACAAGCCAGGTGAGACAAGCCAGGTGAGATAAGCCAGGTGAGATAAGCCAGGTGAGACAAGCCAGGTGAGACAAGCCAGGTGAGACAAGCCAGGTGAGATAAGCCAGGTGAGATAAGCCAGGTGAGATAAGCCAGGTGAGACAAGCCAGGTGAGACAAGCCAGGTGAGACAAGC
>NC_059284.1:3817489-3824989 GCF_017591435.1 Portunus trituberculatus
AGAGGAGGAGGAAGAGGAGGAGGAGGAAGACTTGATACAGAAATTGAAGGAAACGAAGAAAGAAAGAAGAAAAGTACATAAAAAACAACAAATAAAGAAAAAGTGAATGAGAAGAGGAAGAGGAGGAAGAGGAGGAGAAGGAAGAGGAAGAAGAGAAGGAGGAGGAGGAAGAGACAGGAACCGGAAAAAATAGAACATGAAGAAAAAAAAATAAGTAGAAGAGGCGAAGGAGGAGGAGGAGGAGGAGGAGGAGGAGGAGAAGGAGGAGGAAGAGAAAGAGAAGGAGGAAGAGATAGAACAGTATACGAAAAAAAGAACATGAAAAAAAGAGAAAAAAATAAGTAGAAGAGAAGAAGGAACTGGAAGAGGTGCAGGAGCAGGAAGAAGAAGAGGAGGAGCAGGAGGAGGAGGAGGAAGAGGAGGAGAAAGAAGAGAAATAAGAGCAAACGAAAAATAGGACTTAAAAAAAAACAGAAAAAAATAAGTAGAAGAGAAGGAGGAAGAGGAAGAGGCACAGGAGGAGGAAGAGGAGGAAGAGGAGGAGGAGGAAGGGCGCGCATCCCTGGTTGCCGCGTGAGCCTTGGCAACACTGCGGCTGGAGCTCACGGGCAGCCCACTTTGCCGTGATTGGCTGCGGGGGCCTTCCAGCGAGGGTCGGGTGGCCAATGAGCGGTGCGCCTGCTGCCCACCGCGAGTCACGGAACTTAGGAAGAAGAAGCGTACATTTGTCGGCCCCGCGTATCACCATCACAGTTACGCACGAGGCTGGTGACGCACGGCTCGCTGTCTCAAAGGGCGCCGCCTCGTCAGGAAAAGAGTGCAAAAAGAGGGGATAACGCAACACGGAGAAGGCGCGCGCCGGACCAGATCACGCCTACCTCACTCACACACACACGCACGCACGCAACATCAGCGGCGGCGGCGGCGGCGACGAGCACACCTGGTGAACTTACAAGGGTACAACATTCTCCCTTCATCAAACGCGGCCGCCACGCCAGCCCACCGCCACACACCCGCGCCCCGCCGCTCACATCCCGCCACACACCTCCAGCCCTCCTCCATTAGTGCGGCGGGGACTGGAGGAGGCAGGGGCGCGTGTAGCCGCAGAGGGGAGGCCAGGGAGCGCCCGCACACCCGCACACCTACCTGTTGGCGTGTAGGTGAGCGGCTTGTTTACACGCTGTTTACACCGCCTCGCATGTCCGCGGCGAGTCAATAGTAGGTATGATGGAGCCTCGCCTGACGGACAGCGGCATAATAGCGGAGGTGCGACGTGGACTGTAGCCTGTGGTGCCTCGCGGAGTGCCTGTACAAGTGCCTGTGGAGGTGCCTGTGGAAGGACGGACCCCACACTCGTTCCTCCTCCTCCTCCTCCTGTGCGAGACAGTGGTGATGTGAAAAATTTAGTTGTATTGAGTTAGATTGATCGGTGTAGGTTAAGGTGCGTGGCGTCAAGTGGTGACAGTGGTTCAGTGCCAGGCGACTCAGCACAGACTCAGCAGTGATGGGCGGCGCGGCGCGGGGCGGACATGAGAGCAGAGGCGCCTCCAGCCCTTGGTGAGCCGCTGAGGGCGTGGCGACTACCAACACAGCGGGAGACGTAGACGGAGAGTAGCGGGAGATGAAAGGTGCCGTAGTGCTCCTCCTCCGCCTCCCTCTCCTCCTCCTCCTCCGTCTCCTCCTCCTCCCTCTCCTCTCCTCCTTCTCCTCCTACTCCTCCTCCTCCCGACCTTCTCACGGTGACTTGACTCAGCGCCTGGTACACGTGCGTTGGTGAAGCCTGAGGTGCCGCACACACACACACACACACACACACACACACACACACACACACACACACACACACACACGCTTCTGATAAATGAATGTAACAATTTAACTTATTTTTGAAGCCAATACACGCCATCAAACACGATTGCACACACGCACACACGCACACGTACACACGCACACGCAAACACACGCACACACCTTCACAAAGCCAAGACACACAAGATCCGCATTAAGTGAACAAAAAAGGATTCTGAGACCTTAAAAAACAAAAGAAAAGGAAGAGAAGGAACAAAGAGAACAAGAAGAAGAAAAGGAAGGAAAAAAAAGGAGAGAGAAAAAAAAATAAGTGAAGAACAGAGTAAAGAAGAAAACACAAGGCAAAAAAAAATAAAGAACGAGAGAAAGAAAGAGAAAGAAAACCAAAAAAAAAAACACGGAATAGAGAGAAGAAGAAATAAAGGACAAGAAATAAGAGAACCTTGATAACAGAAAAAGAAAGAAAAAGAGAAAGGAAAAAAAAAGAAATCAAAACAAGAAAAAAAAACTTGCTTATCAACTTTATTTGTAACACGATAAGAGAGAAACCAGGAACCGTGAGTGTGTATGTGTGTATGTGTGTATGTGTGTGTATCTCTATGTGCGTGGGCGTGCGCGGGCGTGTAAAGAAACATGAGGTCGTAGTATCTGTCAGTGAGGTGATTTCGTAGTTCTGATACGACTACGACTACGACAACTACTACTATTACTACTACTACTACTACTACTACTGCGACTACTACTACTACTACTACGACCAGCCCACCATGGCGTCGTCCCCGCTGCTTCTACTACGACCTAATTACCTTCAAGTCATTCTCGTCGTCCTCGCCTCCGTCGCCGTAACTCTAACTGCGTGAGTACTACTACTACTACTACTACTACTACTACTACTACTACTACTACTACTACTACTACTACTACTACTACTACTACTACTACTACTACTACTACTACTACTACTACTACTACTACTACTACTACTACTACTACTACTACTACTACCGTGAGCTCCCCCTTCCGTTCTTTTCGCCTTATTATGGAGAAATATTCACACGTACACACACGCACACATAACGCATTCTTGCACGTACACACATAAAATTGGGCAAGCACACACGCACATGCACACACTCACGCACACACACACACACACACACACACACACACACACACACACACACACACACACACACACACACACACAACCGTGAAACATGACATAAATGAGAGAGAGAGAGAGAGAGAGAGAGAGAGAGAGAGAGAGAGAGAGAGAGAGAGAGAGAGAGAGAGAGAGAGAGAGAGAGAGAGAGAGAGATGATCAAAACGAAAGAAGAAAGGGAAAGATGAAAGAAAGAAATGAAGACAAAGGAAAAATAAGAAACAGGAAAAAAAGAAGAAAAAAAAGGAGAAAAAAAAATCAGGAAGACAGACAGACAGACAGACAGACAGATTGATAAAAGAAATATACACATGCAATTATATAAACAGAGACAGATAGACAGACAGACAGATAGACGGACAAACAGACAGACAGACAATTATGTAAATGGACAAAGGAAAGAAAGACACACAGACAGACAAAATAATGGAAATAAAAAAACAACCAGACAAACAGACAGATAAAAAAAAATAGAAGAGATATTAGTTAAAGGAGAATAATAGAAAAAAAATAATAATAATAATAATAATAATAATAGTAATAATAATAATAATAATAATAATAATAATAACACTAATAATAATAAGGTCAAGTCAAGTAATATGAAGGAATAAGTTTCAAGAAATTAAGTTTTTTTCTCTTTTAATTCGACTGATATTTAATTTCATCTCGTCGAGTTATATTGAAGTAATTTTACCAAGACAAAGTTAGATTAATTTCTTCAGTACCATGAAGCGTTTCTACATTCGTTCAGGTGACTATTTGGTGATTTTGTACAGCTTCAGAAACTCAGGTGTGGGATTAAAATAGTGAAGACTCTGGCCATTAATCTTCTAACCTCCATAGACGTTTCCTAATGTCAATAAAATGGTCTAATCACACCCAAAACTCAAGGTAAAAATGCGTCCCAGTACTGAAGGGTATTAAAAAATAGTGAAGACTTTGGCCATTAATCTTGTGACCTCCATAGAAGCTTCCTAATGTCAATAAAATGGTCTAATCACACCCAAAACTCAAGGTAAAAATGCGTCCCAGTACTGAAGGAATTAAGTTTAGAAAGGAAAGGATAAATTCAGTCAGGATTTTGTGCACTGGAATTGAATTAAGTAAGGAAACGGTGAACTACAAATAGATCAGTACGTCAGCTATGTGGCGGGGACTGGTAGAGTTCAGACTAAGATTTATACTACGAAGTCAATTGAGTTTTCTACCGTAAGCTTGTGTTAGGTTAGGTTAGGTTAGGTGAAAACTAAGCAACGTGGAGCAAAAATGGGTGAAGTTAGGTTAGGTTAGGTTAGGTTTAGATTGTTACGTTAGATTCAGTAAGAAAGTATGTAAGTTAACTGAGACGCGTAGAGCAAAGACTAGTGAGATAAAGATAGGATAGGTTAGGTTAGGTTAAGCAAGAATTAAATAATGTAGAGCGAAAAATAGGTTAGGTTAGGTTAGGTGACGTCAGAGTAAGCGAGAAAAAAACAATTAAAGCAAAAATAGGTGAAGTAAGATAAAGTTATATTAGATTTAGTGAAGTTACGTTAAGTTAAGCAAGAATTAAGTCATGTAGAGAAAAAAAAAAGTGAAATGAGGTTAGTATAAGTTAGGCTTAGGTAAGTTACGTCAAGCTAAACAAGAACTAAAACAACTACAGCAAAGATAACTGAAAATGAGGTTAGTATAAGTTAGGCTTACGTCAGGTTACACAAGAAACAAGCAACGTAAACCAAAGACAAACGAGATAAGATTAGATCAGATTAAATTAAGTTGCGTCAGGTTAAATTAGAAATGAGCAACGCAGGGCAAAGATTAGTAAGGTTAAGTTCAGTTACGTTCAAGTTAACCAAGGAACAAACAACGTAGACCAAAAATAAGTGAGGTTAGATTAGCTTGAACAAGAACTAAAAGACAAGCAAAGAATAGTGAGGTTAAGAGAGGTTAGGTTAGGTTAGACAAGAATAAGCACCTGAGATTAGGTCAGGTTAGGTTAGGTTGAACAAGAATTAAACAAGATAGAGCAAAGATGAACAAGAATTAAACAAGATAGAGAGATTAGGTCAAAGGTTGATTAAGTGAGGTTTGTTTAGGTTAGGTCGAACAAGAACTAAAAGACAAGCAAAGATTAGTGAGGTTAAGAGAGGTTAGGTTAGGTTAGACAAGAAAGCAATGGACAACAGAAACAATGAGATTAGGTCAGGTTAGGTTAGGTTGAACAATAATTAAACAAGATAGAGCAAAGATGAGTGAGGTTAGGTTAGGTTAGGTTGAACAAGAACTAAAAGACAAGCAAAGATTAGTGAGGTTAAGAGAGGTTAGGTTAGGTTAGGCAAGAAAGCAATGGACAACAAAAACAATGAGATTAGGTCAGGTTAGGTTAGGTTGAACAAGAATTAAACAAGATAGAGCAAAGATGAGTGAGGCTAGGTTAGGTTAGGTTGAACAAGAACTAAAAGACAAGCAAAGTTTAGTGAGGTTAAGAAAGGTTAGGTTAGGTTAGACAAGAAAGCAATGGACAGCAAAATAAATGAGGTTAGGTCAGGTTAAGTAAGGAAGCAAGTAAAGGTTTGAGAATAAACAAATGGTCAGGTCAAGCAAGATAGAGTAAAGATGTATTTTGGATAGGAGTTTACTTTTATACATGACAAAATAAGTGTATGTACATATGTAATGACCCAATGTGTTGTACATAAATGGACCTTTTTTTTCTCTTTTCATGCAGAATAATTATCTTTTGCGTATCTGTAAATTCATAACATTGCCCATAAAGCCATCTATACCTTACAAAGGGCTATTTTTCTGTTAATCCATGTACATAAGACAAATATAATAAAGTGTTTAAAGATGAATGAGGTTAGGTTAGGTTAGGCTAGGTTGAACAAGGACTAAGAAAAGATAAGCCAAGATAAGTGAGGTGAGGCTACGAGACGGTGCGTTAGGTTAAGTTGAACACAAAGTAACACACGTCAGAGAAAAGGTGCGTCGTGACTCTCGTTATTAATGTTCCCGAGACGCCCCGAGACACGGCACCGGGCGAGGACGAGGCGGTGACACGACACATGCTGAAGAAAACTTTGCTGCTATAAATCTTTGGTAGGGGAGTAAGAATATAGTGAAGACAGACAGACACACACACACACACACACACACACACACACACAGGGAAGTTACACCAAAATCACATTAGAAATAAAATAAGATGAAGAAAATTAATAAAGACAAAGAGAGAAATGAGGAAGGAAAAACAGGAAGCAAATAGAAGACACACCACCACCAACACCACCACCACCACCACCACCAGCAACAACAACACCACCAACAACAACAACCTTTCTCTTTCTCTCTCTCTCTCTCTCTCTCTCTCTCTCTCTCTCTCTCTCTCTCTCTCTCTCTCTCTCTCTCAACAAACGCAATAAGGACACAATTTGAATCTTGAGTTTGTGAAAAGAAGAAAAAAAAAACAAATTAAACTTCTGCAGAATATTTACAGGACAATACTCATAACCTTCCTTCCTTCCTCCTCCTCCTCCTCCTCCTCCTCCTCCCCAGGTGTTCTAGGAAGAGAGAGGGGAAGACGTACATTAGGGAACAGTGTCCATGAATAAATGAAAAGCGATCGATGGAATTTTCTTAATGTTTCGTTTAGCATAGAGACCAGAGAGAGAGAGAGAGAGAGAGAGAGAGAGAGAGAGAGAGAGAGAGAGAGAGACGAGAGATACATGTATTCAGCATAAAAATAATGAATACACACACACACACACACACACACACACACACACACACACACCAGGTAAGAGGAGGAGGACAGGTGAGGTGAGGCAGGTATGAACGCCAATCAATACAGGTGTTACTGGGTATGCGGAAATCACAGGTAACTTTCGTGCATTGACTAAACAGGTGTGTCATAACGATTACCTGGATGGAGGAAAGCAATTAATGTGAGTGTACCTGGTGGTGGTGGTGGTGGTGGTGGTGGTGGTGGTGGTTGTAAGTAATATTAACACCTATAAAGTGTATAAAACAGGTGATTTGGGATATTACACCTGATTAGAACAATTTGCAGGTATTATAGCTGATAAGAGTAGGAGGAGGAGGAGGAGGAGGAGGAGGAGGAGGAGGAGGAGGAGGAGGAGGAGGGAGGAGGAGGAGGAGAGGAAGAGGAGGAGAAGAAGGAGGAATAGTAGGAGGAAAAGAAGGAGGAAGAGAAGGAGAAGGAGAAGGAAGAAGAAAAAGAAGAGGAGGAAAAGGAGGAGAAGAATGAGTCAATTTCTTATTAATTTCCTTCTTTCCTCTTTTTTTCATTTCTATAAACTACACACACACACACACACACACACACACACACACACACACACACACACACTAAAAACAACAAAAACAACATCACCTATCAATCTTCTCCCCCTCCTCCTCCTCCTCCTCCTCCTCTTCCTCCTCTATGGACACGCAAAGTAACCAATCTGACACACACACAAACAGACACAAAAAGAACAACAAATATATCAAACAAAGAGAGGGAGAGAGGGAGAGAGGGAGAG
>NC_059284.1:3829989-3837489 GCF_017591435.1 Portunus trituberculatus
CACACACACACACACACACACACACACACACACACACACACACTCACAACAGAATCACAACATTTCACACCACCACCACCACCACCACCACCAGAGTCAACACCACTAGTATTTGCCCTCCCACGACACCCACCCACCTTTCCTCTCCATCCAGGTGACTAATTAAAGCCTTGTGACGTCATGCCCAGGTGAGGGGAGGGGTGAGAGGGGAGAGAAAGGGGAGAAGGAGGAGAGAGGGAAGGGAGAGCAGAGTCTTCTCCCCTTTAACACACACACACACACTCTCTCTCTCTCTCTCTCTCTCTCTCTCTCTTTAATAGAATAAGAATAAGGGGAATGTAAAGATGATGATGGTGATGATGATGATGATGATGATGATGATGGTGATGATGATGATGGTGGTGATGATGGTGGTGATGATGGTGATGATGGTGATGATGATGATGATGATGATGATGAAAATGAAGAATAGAAGTAGATGATAAAAGATGGTGGTCATATTCTTATTTTTCTTATTTCTATCATTCTTTTCTTCTATTCCTCTTCTTCCTCCTCTTCCTCCTTCCATCATTCTTTTTACTTTCACCTTCCTTTCATCATTATGTCACTTTCTCTCTTATCTACCACCACCACCACCACCACCACCATCACCACCACCACCACTACCACCACCACCACCTCAACAACCAACACCACATCCCACGTAACCTACCATACATTTCAGCGGTGGACAAACGGTGTTTTTTGGAGATATCTCCTAAACGAATCGTTGGATGAGTATGATATTTCAACACACTACCTTGAACATCCGTTCGTAATTTGTGGTTAACATACCACAGTGCTATATGTGTTATGTGAGGAGTTTACTGAGTGATATTACGCCTAATCCAGTCATCATATCATAGGTGTTATACAGAATCGGACGAGTGTGGGGTACTCGTCTAACCCCTCCACCACCACCACCACCACCCTGAAGAACCCCCAGACCACTCCTTCTCTACCCCAGTATCGCATGACCCTCTTCCCGCTTCCTCTTCACCCCTATTCACACCATCAGCCTTCCACCTTTTTTCCCTATTGTAATTACATACGTATAGGTATAATAGTTACATACGTCAGTATGTACATACATATCATACATTAATGATATTATTTAATACAATTGCTGGTATATGTGGACATGAAAACCAGAGTGGGTCAAACGACCGTGAAAGCAATAGCTAATTCCGCTGTTAATGGCCGTATAGCTGGATAATAAGCAACGTATCTAACAACAAAATAATATTATATATAAACTGGACCACTTTTTATGATCAATAGGTAGACAGTACGCAATAAGAGTATCAACTTTTCCTAACAGTAGAAGGTCCAGGTCACAGGTAATTCCAGCACATCATGTTCACATGGTTGACCATAACGACTGCAAACATGGCTCTTCTATATACTACACGTAAACGTGCTGTTGTACAGTAATTATCAACGTGAACCACTTCTTGCCTTCATGAAATTGTACCATACTCGTTAATAATCATATCTATACATACACACTTACAGAACATTATAATGTATAAATACAGTGGTGGGAGAAGTAGGGAGGGACACAGGAGTGAGGGAGGCGAGGAGCTAGGGAGAGGAGAGGAGGGATAAAGAGGGCGAGAACTTCCGAGACGGGGGAGACGTAGTAGTGGTTAGGAATGGTTTGGGTGGGTTTGTGGGGGGACCACACTTTCATTCGATTGCGTCAACATGACTCGTCGGCTTTGTGTTATTTTTCACGAGTAAACTCCTCACATAACACATATAGCACTGTGGTATGTTAACCAGAAATTACGAACGGATGTTCAAGGTAGTGTGTTGAAATATCATACTCATCCAACGATTCGTTTAGGAGATATCTGCAAAAAACACCGTTTGTCCACCGCTGAAATGTAGAGTAATCTAACCACACACACACACACACACACACACACACACACACACACACACACACACACACACACACACATACACAGCTTCACATAATTTACATAAACTAAACCTTTAAAATCTTAACAGTTCATTTAATTTAGTTCTGGATTTAAAAAGAGAAAAAAGAAAAAGAAAAGAAAAAAGAAAAAGAAGAAAGATGAAGAAAAATGCAAAAAAAGGGTTGAAAAAAGGAAGAAAATGTGTAATCTGGAAACAGAAAAAAATGTATAAAACGAAAAAGGAAAAAAGAAAGGAAAAGAAAAAGAAAAAAAATATATATATCAGAAAGTCACAAAAATTCTAATATCTCGTTAGGTTTATGAAAGAAAAAATAGGATGAAAACAAAAATATGTAATGAAAACGTGTGTGTGTGTGTGTGTGTGTGTGTGTGTGTGTGTGTGTGTGTGTGTGTGTGTGTGTGTGTGTGTGTGTGTGTGTGTGTGTGTGTGTGTGTCACTAGTTACATATTTGTGGTCGTGGAAGGTTTGGTAGATTTGGTGTGGGCTCTCTACCCCCTCCAGTGCCCCCTCTTCCCTGTACACATGGACTTCCGGTGAAAAGGAGGAAGAGGAGGAGGAGGAGGAGGAGGAAAGTTTAGGAATGAGAAATAAAAAGGAGAAGAGAGAGAGAGAGAGAGAGAGAGAGAGAGAGAGAGAGAGAGAGAGAGAGAGAGAGAGAGAGAGAGAGAGAGAGAGAGAGAGAGAGAGAGAGAGAGAGAGAGAGAGAGAGAGAGAGAGAGGTCTCGTTCTCAAGATTACACTCTGAGGCAGCAAATTAATCTAAAGATGAGGACAAGAAAATACTAATAATTGAGATCAGCGAAGCGTGAAGGCGAAGGAAAAAAAGAAAAAAGTGAGAGAGAGAGAGAGAGAGAGAGAGAGAGAGAGAGAGAGAGAGAATATTCGCTCACTTTTACAAGACAGTTTCATTATTTTGCTTCTAAATTGCTTCGTTTGGTGTAATCTAGCATGTTTTTTGTGTATTATTTCTCTCTCTCTCTCTCTCTCTCTCTCTCTCTCTCTCTCTCTCTCTCTCTCTCTCTCTCTCTCTCTCTCTCTTTCGGTAGTCTATATAAGCACAGAGAGAGAGAGAGAGAGAGAGAGAGAGAGAGAGAGAGAGAGAGAGAGAGAGAGAGAGAGAGAGAGAGAGAGAGAGAGAGAGAGAGAGAGAGAGAGAGAGAGAGAGAGAGAGAGAGAGAGAATTGGATCATTATCTCCATCGTAAATTGCTTTCAGTTTATCGCATAGTAATGATGACAACACACACACACACACACACACACACACACACACACACACACACACACACACACACACACACACACACACACACACACAGGTACACACATAGGTACAGTTACTAACCACTGCATCTCCACAGCCGCCAGTTTGAGGGGGTACACGTCCCAGGGTACCCCAAGAAGTACCCTAAACAAGAGAAGCTACCGTACCCTGGGGCCCGGTACGGTACACACACGCACCCGCAGTACCCCTGGAGAGAAGGCACTGCAATGTACCTTGACTACCTCACAAATAAAGAAGGCAACACACCCACAGCCGCGCACACGTACCATGCCCCTGGGAACTATATAGGGTACCCTGAGAGCAACGTACGGTACCCTGCGAATACTGTGGTGGGGTACCCTAACTACGGTTACCCTGTGGTGGAGTCCTCGCCCAATGACGTGGTGAACCAGACCTTTGTCACCCCGTGGGACGCCGCAGAGTGGGACCAGCCGCTTGACCCCAATGTGTGTCGCACCCTTGGGGGACTCACTCGGCCCCAGCTTCAGGTCTGCAATAGGTGAGTAAGCCTCTCCTCCTAGGCCTATAAGGGGCGGTCTATGTGTTTTCTTTTTTTTCTTTTTTCTTTTTTCAAGGTTCGTTTTCTTGTTTTTCTTTTTTTTTAGTTTTTCGTTTTTTATTAATTTCTTTTCTTTCTTTTTTTCTTTATTTTTTCCTCCTAGGCCTACAAGGAGGGTGTCTATGTGTGTTTTCTTTATTTTCTTTCTTTTTTCTTATTTGTCTTTTTTTGACGGGTTAGTTTGCTGTTTTCTTTCTTTTCTTTTCTTTTCTTTTTTCAAGGGTCGATTTCTTGTTTTTCTTTCTTTTTTCTTTTTCTTAAGTTTTCGTTTTTTTTTTTAGATTAATTATTTTCTTTCTTTTTCTCCTTTTCTTTTTTTCAAGCTTTATTTTCTTGCTGTCTTTCTTCCTTCCTTCTTTTCTATCTGTGTCTTTTCCAGTTATCCTTTCCTCGTTTGTTACTTTCTATCTATCCTGTGAGTCTATCCCTGAGTCTATCCTGTGAGTCTATCCATGAGTCTATCCTGTGAGTCTATCCTGTGAGTCTATCCCTGAGTCTATCCCTGAGTCTATCCTGTGAGTCTATCCTGTGAGTCTATCCCTGAATCTATCCTGTGAGTCTATCCTGTGAGTCTATCCTGTGAGTCTATCCCTGAGTCTATCCTTTGAGTCTATCCTGTGAGTCTATCCTGTGAGTCTATCCTGTGAGTCTATCCCTGAGTCTATCCCTGAGTCTATCCTGTGAGTCTATCCCTGAGTCTATCCTGTGAGTCTATCCCTGAGTCTATTCCTGAGTCTATCCTGTGAGTCTATCCTGTGAGTCTATCCCTGAGTCTATCCTGTGAGTCTATCCTGTGAGTCTATCCCTGAGTCTATCCTTTGAGTCTATCCTGTGAGTCTATCCTGTGAGTCTATCCTGTGAGTCTATCCCTGAGTCTATCCCTGAGTCTATCCTGTGAGTCTATCCTGTGAGTCTATCCCTGAGTCTATCCTGTGAGTCTATCCTGTGAGTCTATCCCTGAGTCTATCCTGTGAGTCTATCCCGTGAGTCTATCCTGTGAGTCTATCCCTGAGTCTATCCTTTGAGTCTATCCTGTGAGTCTATCCTGTGAGTCTATCCTGTGAGTCTATCCCTGAGTCTATCCTGTGAGTCTATCCCTGAGTCTATCCTGTGAGTCTATCCTGTGAGTCTATCCCTGAGTCTATCCTGTGAGTCTATCCTGTGAGTCTATCCCTGAGTCTATCCTGTGAGTCTATCCTGTGAGTCTATCCTGTGAGTCTATCCCTGAGTCTATCCTGTGAGTCTATCCTGTGAGTCTATCCTGTGAGTCTATCCCTGAGTCTATCCTGTGAGTCTATCCCTGAGTCTATCCTGTGAGTCTATCCTGTGAGTCTATCCTTGAGTCTATCCTGTGAGTCTATCCCTGAGTCTATCCTGTGAGTCTATCCTGTGAGTCTATCCCGTGAGTCTATCCTGTGAGTCTATCCCTGAGTCTATCCTGTGAGTCTATCCCTGAGTCTATCCTGTGAGTCTATCCCTGAGTCTATCCTGTGAGTCTATCCCTGAGTCTATCCTGTGAGTCTATCCTGTGAGTCTATCCCTGAGTCTATCCTGTGAGTCTATCCCTGAGTCTATCCTTTGAGTCTATCCTGTGAGTTTATCCCTGAGTCTATCCTGTGAGTCTATCCCTGAGTCTATCCTGTGAGTCTATCCTGTGAGTCTATCCCTGAGTCTATCCTGTGAGTCTATCCCTGAGTCTATCCTTTGAGTCTATCCTGTGAGTTTATCCCTGAGTCTATCCTGTGAGTCTATCCCTGAGTCTATCCTGTGAGTCTATCCTGTGAGTCTATCCTGTGAGTCTATCCCTGAGTCTATCCTGTGAGTCTATCCTGTGAGTCTATTCTGTGAGTCTATCCTGTGAGTCTATCCCTGAGTCTATCCTGTGAGTCTATCCTGTGAGTCTATCCCTGAGTCTATGCTGTGAGTCTATCCTGTGAGTCTATTCTGTGAGTCTATCCTGTGAGTCTATCCCTGAGTCTATCCTGTGAGTCTATCCTGTGAGTCTATCCCTGAGTCTATCCTGTGAGTCTATCCTGTGAGTCTATCCTGTGAGTCTATCCCTGAGTCTATCCTGTGAGTCTATCCTGTGAGTCTATCCCTGAGTCTATCCTGTGAGTCTATCCCTGAGTCTATCCCTGAGTCTATCCTGTGAGTCTATCCTGTGAGTCTATCCCTGAGTCTATCCTGTGAGTCTATCCCTGAGTCTATCCCTGAGTCTATCCTGTGAGTCTATCCTGTGAGTCTATCCCTGAGTCTATCCCTGAGTCTATCCTGTGAGTCTATCCCTGAGTCTATCCTGTGAGTCTATCCTGTGAGTCTATCCTGTGAGTCTATTCTGTGAGTCTATCCTGTGAGTCTATCCTGTGAGTCTATCCCTGAGTCTATCCTGTGAGTCTATCCCTGAGTCTATCCCTGAGTCTATCCTGTGAGTCTATCCTGTGAGTCTATCCCTGAATCTATCCTGTGAGTCTATCCCTGAGTCTATCCCTGAGTCTATCCTGTGAGTCTATCAAGGGAGTTTTTTTTTTCTTTCTGTTTTTGCTTATTTCTTTGTTTATTATTGCTGTTTCCCTGTCTTTCATTTCTTTCTTTTTCTTTTCTTTTTCATTTGTGTCTTTTCTAGTTATCTTTCGCCCGCTTGTTACTATAATTTATTTTCACCTTTTTTTTCCATCTTTCATTTATTTCTTCCATTTATTAATATTTCTTCATTTTTGCAAGTTAAATTCCCTGATTGATTCTACCTCTCCCTCTCTCCCAGCCACACCTTTTAGAAACACTCCCAGTCACCATTACACTGCCCCTTAGCCCATTCAGCACTGGGACGCATTTCTACCTTGAGTTTTGGGTGTGATTTGACGATTTTGTTGACATTAGGAAGGGTTGGGAGATTAATGGCCTGAGGTTTCACTATTTTAATCTCCACATAAGTTTCTGAAGTATAAAATCACCAAATAGTAAGCAGAATGACGTGTTTTCATATTAAAAACTTATGTGGGGGATTAAGATGGTGAAGACTGTGGCCATTAATCCTCTGACCTCCACAGACCCTTCCTAATGTCAATAAAATGGTCTAATCGTACACAAAACTCAAGGTAAAAATTGCGTCTCAGTAGTGAAGGAGTTAACTTAATCACCCCTGAACCCTTTGCTACTTACCCGGCCTCTCTGCCCTCTCTACCTTGACCCCTCACCCTCACCCTCACCTGATCCCCCGTTGAAACCCTCCCCTCTCTCTCTCCCCTTTGTCAGGCATATTCCTTGCTTCTATCTGTCTGTTTGTCTATTTCTCTCTTTCTCTTTCTCTCTCTGACGTCTATTTGTCTATCTCTCTCTCCGTCTCTGTCTCTGTTTCCTTTGCTCTCCTCTCTGTCTGCTTGTCCTTTCCCCTTTCCCATTCTTCCTCTCCTCCTCTCAGCATCCTTTGGTATCCTTCCCTCTTATCCTTCATTCCTTCACAATTTTGTTTCGTTAGTAAGATTTTCCAGCAATTCTCTTCCAGTTTCCCTCCATGACTTGATCCTGTGCCTGTCCAGACTTCTTTCCAGCAATGCAAGGGAATCTAGGTGTACTATTAAGCTCTTCAGCACTGGGACGCATTGCTACCTTGCGTTTTGAGTGTGATTAGACGGTTTTATTGACATTAGAAAGGGTCTATGGAGGTCAGA